>NC_091058.1:139144508-139446174 GCF_000393655.2 Nicotiana sylvestris
AATAATCTACCCTTAAAGAAAAGCTCGTCAGCACTCATCATTGAGTAATTACTGACGTTGAATTCAAAGTCAGAGGAAACTGGAGCATCCCTATAAGTCCTGCTGCTTTCATTCTTCATCATTTGGTGAAGTTGAGAAGAATGAGAAATAGTAGTCGAATCGACAAAGTCATTAGAGAAGGAGATTCTAGGACTCATAGGAGTCCCGAAACCTTTGTGGTCGGCTGAGTTTTGGTTGTACATGTCTAAGCATGCCATGGAAAGTGCTCTCACACCAACATAAGGTAGTATTGCTGTGTGGATTTGAAACAAGATAAGGAGGTTTTTAGCTGTTATATACTGACCGTGTAAAACTCATTTTCCACTTACCAACATATTTACAAGTACTTCAATAACAAGTTAAATTAATACTCTCGGTCTATCTATAATAAGTGACCAATTTACTTTTTTTATTTTAGTCCAAAATAAGTGTCTATTTATATAATCAAGAAAATATTCAATTTATTTTTCCTAAAGTATCCTTATGTACGTATCTCTAAAAGGTTTTTTACTCCTTACATTAAATTATGCTACTACATTTAATTGACGTTAGTTTAGTCATACTAACTATTTTTATCTAGAATTTAGTATTTCCTTAATGGGTGTATCCGAAATTTTTTATTTTATGTCTCATACAACTGACACTAGCAACTTACACTAGTTGTATAAGACAATTTTTTGTTTCACAGTTTAGTGGATCCAGATTTTTGTCGACCCAGAAGTGTAAGATTGGGGTCATAAATTTGTTAGACAAAAAGGAGCCTCATACAACTAATGTAATTTGTGTGAGACACAATAAAACTTTTTGGTGTGTCCAAACCACATTGATCACTTATTGTGAATCGGAGTGAGTAACATGGAAGACAAATTAACATGCCATAATATGTTAAAATATACTAATATGTAAATATACAATACACCATCAGCAAAGGCAAATCTATGATTAAACTTGATGAATTTAACCTTTAAGTTTTTTTTGTAATGACATGTTGCACTGTTAAAATTATACGTTTAAAATTTAATACATTTAATTTTAATTTTTGTAATTTGTCCATATTTATATATGTATTCTATAAAAAAAATAGTTGAATATGATGAAAATAGACTTTCTCCCTCCTTAGCAACACTCTTATGACTCGTTTAGCACGAGGGATAAGGAATAATTAATCTCGAAATTAAATTTAAGAAGAGTTTATATCATGTTTGGTTGGGAGAGAATTGCGGTATAATTAATCCATAGATTAACTATCCCGGGATTGTAGTACTTTTTTATCTCCATAAAAAGGTGAAATAACTAATCCCGAAATAATAATCCTAGAATAAGTTCTTTTCAACCAAACAACCCCTTAATTATAGGATATTTCTGACTCCTCATATAAATTCCTAAGGGGGGCCCTACCACTGTTACAAACAACTGTTCATGTTTGTTTTTATGTTGTCAGGAGGAGCGGGGAGGGTTTTACTGGAGGTTCTCATTCTGGGGAGGGGAGAAGGAAGGGGGGGGGAGGGGGAGTTTTTTTTTTTTTTTTTTGGGTTTAAAATATATTCGGGGTATGTCTTTTTGACTATATGTGATGGGTCTTATATAATGATGTGATGCTTTTTTGGCATTACGTGTTACTTTGGCATTGAGCGATAATTCTGAGTGGTTTCTGACGAATAAATCTTTGATAGAATCTCATGGCTTCCTCTGTATATATGAAGGAAGCCAATTTGTCACTTCAATTCACAACACCCCGTTCTTGGACGTTTTCGTTTCTTGTCCCTTAATGCCTCTTATTTCCTGTTCAAATGTCTTGTTCATTATGGGATGGACAATTCCGTTATGTTTTGTTATTCGTGCATTCACTCCTAAATTCGTTTTCTTTTGGCCTAAGTGGTGACAAAAATGTCGCATTTTACCGCCCATCAAGTGGACACGAAATCCAACTAGAGCTTCATATATGTAGGACAAGGAAATAATTGCATAAGATGCAGAACCTTAGCCACAATTACTATACACCGGAGAACTCCGCTTACGGGAGTTTCACCTTGTTCTTTCAAACTCAAATAAATACTACTCCCTCCATTTCATTTATATTTGTCCAAGTTACTACAACAACAATAATATATTTAATGTATTTCCATATTGTGGGGTCTGAGAATGTACAACGAGACACTCCTACCTTGTGGAGGTTTATTCTAAACTCAAATGTAGATAATATTGTATTTGTCTTATTTTATATAACGATGTTTGACTGGATATGATGTTTAAAAAGAAAAAAAATTAAAGTTTGTTATTTAAAACAAGTCATGTATGGGCATTTGTGATCGATGCATATATAATTGATTGATTTGTTAGGCTAAAATGAGATTTGGGGCGAGAAAAGATGCATAGAGTAAAGATTCAAAATAAGATATGCACAAATTTAAAAGGCGGGGTCAGGCAACTAGATATAAAGAGATAAATAGAATTTCAACGATTGAAAAGGGAGGAGAGGTAGAGCCAACAGCCAAGAAGAGGGGTTAAATAATTCGAAGAGGCAAAGGGATGTCAGTTTTGCTTTTGTTGGCAATAAAGAAACAAAACATACAATAGTGAGTCATTGAGTATTAATTAAAGGATGGAGCATTGGGTTTGTGAACAAACTTAAAAAATATTTTAAATGCATTTTAGCTTAAGAAAGGCCAGAGAGAAGCAGCGCAGAAAATCAGAGCAGAGAGAGGAAATGAGGGGTATGCATTCAAAGTGCAGAGAAGGCAGAAGCTGCAGTGGGCATTCTATTTGACTGACCTTTGACTTGTATTTGTATGTCATTAACAGTGAAGTGAGCTGGCTATCATTCACAAATCACAAGGATCCCAGAGGGGCCGCCCTATCTTCATCTCCAATTAAATGCAACTCATTTGACCTACTATATAACTAAACTACTATGTATTCATGTGTTGCTCTACTATTTATGTGACCGTATTTGTTTGAATCTACAATTTAAGAAAGAAAGAGAAAAATTTGAAATTTAGATTATTGTCTAAAATAAATTGTAAATATTTATGTGGCTAAAAATCATATCATTAAGAGTAAATAAGAAGTTTAAAATTAGATTATTTTATGAAACGTAAAAATGAGTCATTGTTTGGGGTAAACAAAAAAAGAAAGTGTGCGTTATATAATGAGACACAGAGGAAGGAAGGAGCGGGGAGGGGGTTTGCATGCAGTAAAATTTTGCATACACAAACCATATCAACATATCATGGTTAAATAATTTAATTTGATAACAAAGTTATAAATATATTATATTATGGATGTTCATTTAGTACTCCGTTGTAAATAAGCTTCCTGAAGAAGCTTATCCATATGGGACTCCACCGTAAATATATTTATCTATTTAGTACTATATTGGAAATAAGCTTCCTGAAGAAGCTTATCACTTCGGTACCCGGTTATGGATAAACATTACCCCCAGTAGAAGTTTATCCATACCGGGTATAATAAGCTTATCTTTTCAGTACCCGGTTATGGATAAACATTACCCCCGGTAGAAGATTATCCATACCGGATATAATAAGCTTATCCATTCAGTACTCCGTTATGGATAAATATTGCTCTCAGTAGAAGATTATCCATATCTGGTACAACAACAGCTTACACAGCAGCTTGTAGCAGCTTACACAGCAGCTTGTAGTAGCAGCTTACACAGCAGCTTATAGTAGTTTACACTGCAGCTTGTAGTAGCAGCTTACAGAGCATCTTCCTTTCTTCTATAAATAGAAGAAATTTCAGTTCATTATGTACATCAGTTTGAGTTCGAATAATATATCAGTTTCTCTCTATACTTGTCTTTACTTTACAGTCTTTATTTTATAACACGTTATCAGCACGAGACTCTGACATCTCGAGCAAATACTTTGAAAGTATTAGAGGTAAGAACTTTCTTTTCCTAAATAATGTCAAATCTTTCTAAACTTGAATTTGTAGCCCTGGATATATCGGGCAAAAGCTACATGTCTTGGGTGCTTGATGCTGAAATTCATCTTGATGCGATGGGTCTGGCAGACACCATCAAGGATAAAAATCAGGCATCAAACCAAGACCGTGCCAAAGCAATGATATTCCTACGCCATCACCTTGATGAGGGCCTGAAAATGGAATATCTCACTATTAAAGATCCAGTCATACTGTGGAATAATTTGAAAGATAGATATGACCACCTGAAGATGGTCGTTCTTCCACAGGCACGTTATGATTGGACTCATCTAAGGCTACAAGATTTTAAATCTATCAGTGAGTATAATTCTGCTATGTTCAGAATTATTTCCCAATTAAAATTATGTGGTGATAATATTACTGATCATGATATGTTGGAGAAAACTTTCACCACTTTTCATGCCTCGAATATGCTCCTGCAGCAGCAATATCGAGAGATGAGATTTAAAAAGTATTCTGAACTTATCTCACATCTTCTTATAGCAGAGCAACATAATGGGCTATTAATGAAAAATCATGAAAGTCGACCTATTGGTTCTTGTCCATTCCCTGAAGTGAATGAGACGAACTTCCACCAAGCTAAACGTGGAAGAGGTCGTGGCCCCAGTCGTGGTCATGGCCGTGGTCGGGGAAGAAACCCCAATCATGGTAATAATAATGCACCAAAGAAGCCTCCTCACCACCAGCAGTGGAAAAGGAAGGAACAAAAGCATGAAGCGGTGCAAGCGCCAAATGTAGAAAATGCATGCTATAGATGTGGAGGAAAAGGGCACTGGTCACGTACTTGTCGTACGCCAAAGCACCTGGTTGAGCTTTATCAAGCCTCCCTGAAAGAAGACAGAGAAAAATGCTGAAGCAAATTTTATTTCTGAAGATAATTTAGACTTCATGCATTTGGATGTAGCTGATTACTTTGCACTCCCAGAAGGAGAAATAAGTCATGTAATCGGTAGTGAATCTGTAGAAATGTAAATATTTTAATTTTTGTTGTTTGTAATAAATAGTATGGTTATGTAATTGTTGTACATAAATAAAAGTTATGCTTTGATAATGATGTTTACTATAATATATTTTATTTATGTTATTTTGAAGAATATGGATAACCCTCAAATTATGTTTGGATCAAAGACAAATCATGAAGATATGTGTGTTATTGATAGTGGAACAACTCATGCCATATTCAACGATCAGAAATACTTTTCTTATTTGCATAAGGAAAAAGCAAATGTTTCAACAATTTCTGGTAATATAAGTTTGATTGAAGGCTCCGGAAGAGCCATAATATTTCTGTCTAAGGGAACAAAACTTATTATAGACAATGCATTGTTCTCCTCCAAGTCCCGAAGAAACTTGTTGAGTTTTATAGATATCCGCCGAAATGGGTATCATGTAGAGACAATAGATGAAATGAACAGGGAATATCTTTGTATTACAAAGAATATTTCTGGCCAGAAATGCATTGTAGAAAAGTTACCAACTTTATCTTCTGGCTTATACTATTCAAAAATTAGTACAATTGAAGCACACTCTATCGTAAACCAGAAGTTTACGGATTCAAATACTTTTGTGCTTTGGCATGGCCGTTTGGGCCATCCCGGATCAATAATGATGAGACGAATTACTGAAAATTCGAGTGGGCATCCATTAAAGAACCTGAAGATTCTTACAAATGACGAATTTTCTTGTGATGCTTGTTATCAAGGAAAAATGATCACTAGACCATCACCAATGAAGGTTGATATTGAATCCCCTGCCTTTTTAGAGCGTATACATGGGGATATATGTGGACCTATTCACCCACCAAGTGGGTTGTTTAGATATTTTATGGTCCTAATAGATGCATCTTCAAGATGGTCTCATGTGTGTCTACTATCATCTCGCAACCTGGCGTTTGCAAAGCTATTAGCCCAAATAATTCGATTAAGGGCACAATTCCCAGATTATCCTATAAAGGCTATTCGCCTTGATAATGCTGGAGAATTCTCATCTCAAGCTTTTGATGATTATTGTCTATCCGTTGGGATAAAAGTTGAACATCCTGTAGCTTATGTTCATACTCAAAATGGCCTTGCAGAGTCATTTATTAAACGCCTGCAATTGATAGCAAGACCACTACTTATAAAAACAAAATTGCCCACTACTGTTTGGGGCCATGCTATCTTGCATGCAACATCACTTATCCGTCTCAGACCGACACATTATAATAAATATTCTCCGTCACAATTAGTTTTTGGTCATGAACCAAATATTGCCCATCTACGAATTTTCGGATGTGCTGTATATGTGCCAGTAACACCACCACAACGTAGTAAGATGGGACCACAGAGAAGGATAGGAATATATGTTGGGTTTGAATCACCCTCTATTATTCGCTATCTTGAACCATTGACAGGAGATTTATTTACTGCTCGATTTGCAGATTGTCGGTTTGATGAAACAAATTTCCCACAATTAGGGGGAGAGAAAAAGGAAATCAAAAGAGAAATTGTGTGGAAAGTTTCATCATTATCTCACTTTGATCCCCGTACCCCTATATGTAATCAGGAGGTCCAGAAGATCATCCATTTACAGAATATAGCAAATCAAATGCCAGACGCATTTACTGATTTGAAAAGGATAACTAAGTCACATATCCCAGCAGAGAATGTGCCTATCCGAATTGATGTCCCAGTAGGACCATCTACTAGCATGAGAGCTAGTGAACCTAAAGCACGCCTGAAGCGTGGTAGGCCTTTGGGTTCTAAGGATCGAAATCCTCGAAAAAGAAAATCGACAAATGATCAAAACGATACTATGAAGGGATCTCCTGAAGAGACCCAAAATCTGATTAGTTCTGAGATTCCTGAAGAAATCAATGAACCCGAAGCTCATGTGAGTGAGGAACTTTTAATAAGTTCGAACGGTGATGGGATTAATTTAAATCGATTTGAAATAGTGGTGGATAATATTTTTGCATATAATGTTGCACTTAATATTATGCAAGATAGTGAGGATCTTGAACCTCGATCTGTCGAAGAATGTCGACAAAGATCTGATTGGCCAAAATGGCAAGAGGCAATTCAATCGGAATTGAAGTCACTTGCTAAAAGAGAGGTCTTTGGACCAGTAGTCCAAACACCTGCTGGTATAAAACCAGTTGGTCATAAATGGGTTTTTGTGCGAAAAAGGAATGATAAAAATGAAGTTGAAAGATACAAAGCTCGCCTTGTTGCACAAGGATTCTCACAACGACCTGGAGTCGATTTTGATGAAACATATTCACCTGTTATGGATGCCATAACATTTCGATATCTCATCAGTTTAGCACTACATGAAAAGCTTGAAATACATCTAATGGATGTAGTTACAGCTTATCTGTACGGTTCACTTGATAATGAAATTTATATGAAAATTCCTGAAGGATTTAAAATGCCTGAAGCAAAATCTCAGGAAATGTATTCAATCAGATTACAAAGATCTTTGTACGGTTTAAAGCAATCTGGGCGCATGTGGTATAATCGCCTTAGTGAATATTTGCTGAAAGAAGGTTACATAAATGATGTTATTTGTCCATGTATTTTTATAAAGAAAATGGCATCAGAATTTGTTATACTTGCTGTTTATGTTGATGACATAAATCTTGTTGGAACTCCAGAAGAGCTTCAAAAGGCAATTGAATATCTTAAGAAAGAATTTGAGATGAAAGATCTTGGAAAGACAAAACTTTGTCTTGGTCTGCAAATTGAACATTTAGCAGACGGGATCTTTATCCATCAATCTGCCTATACAGAAAGGGTCTTAAAACGCTTTTACATGGACAAAGCGCACCCATTGAGTACACCAATGGTTGTTCGATCACTTGAAGTGAATAAGGATTTGTTCCGACCTCCAGAAGAGGACGAGGAACTCCTTGGTCCCGAAGTACCCTATCTCAGTGCAATTGGTGCACTAATGTATCTTGCTAATGCTACAAGGCCTGACATAGCATTTTCTGTTAATTTACTAGCAAGATATAGTTCTTCTCCTACACGGAGACATTGGAACGGGATTAAGCATATATTGCGATATTTAAAGGGAACTCTTGATATGGGTTTGTTTTATGCTAACAAAGATAGTGCAGACCTTGTTGGTTATGCAGATGCAGGTTATTTATCTGATCCCCATAAAGCTCGATCTCAAACCGGCTACGTATTTACATATGGAGGTACTATCATATCATGGCGCTCCACAAAGCAATCTATTGTTGCTACTTCTTCAAATCACGCTGAGATAATAGCTATTCATGAAGCAAGTAGGGAATGCGTATGGTTGAGATCAATAATTCATTTTATTCGAGAAAAATGTGGTTTGGAATGTGAGAAAAGACCCACAATTTTATACGAAGACAATGCTGCATGCATAGCCCAATTGAAGGGAGGATTTATAAAAGGAGATAGAACGAAACACATTTCACCAAAATTATTCTACACACACGATCTTCAGAAAAGTGGTGACATTGATGTGCAACAAATCCGTTCAAGTGATAATCCAGCAGATTTATTCACTAAATCTTTGCCAACTTCAACTTTTGAGAAGATGATATACAAGATTGGAATGCGGAGACTCAAATATTTGAAACAAGGTTTTCATCAGGGGAGTAAAATACGCGATGCACTCTTTTTCCCTTACTAAGGTTTTTTTTCCCATGGGGTTTTCCTTATAAGGTTTCTAATGAGGCACCTAACAATGTGTATTACTAAATATGTGTACTCTTTTTCCTTCACTAGAATTGTTTTTCGCACGTGGTTTTTCCTAGTGAGGTTTTAATGAGACACATTATATTTTAATGAACATCCAAGGGGAGTGTTATAAATATATTATATTATGGATGTTCATTTAGTACTCCGTTGTAAATAAGCTTCCTGAAGAAGCTTATCCATATGGGACTCCACCGTAAATATATTTATCTATTTAGTACTATATTGGAAATAAGCTTCCTGAAGAAGCTTATCACTTCGGTACCCGGTTATGGATAAACATTACCCCCAGTAGAAGTTTATCCATACCGGGTATAATAAGCTTATCTTTTCAGTACCCGGTTATGGATAAACATTACCCCCGGTAGAAGATTATCCATACCGGATATAATAAGCTTATCCATTCAGTACTCCGTTATGGATAAATATTACTCTCAGTAGAAGATTATCCATATCTGGTACAGCAGCAGCTTACACAACAGCTTGTAGCAGCTTACACAGCAGCTTGTAGTAGCAGCTTACACAACAGCTTGTAGTAGCAGCTTACACAACAGCTTATAGTAGCTTACACTGCAGCTTGTAGTAGCAGCTTACACAGCACCTTCCTTTCTTCTATAAAAAGAAGAAATTTCAGTTCATTATGTACATCAGTTTGAGTTCGAATAATATATCACTTTCTCTCTATACTTGTCTTTACTTTACAGTCTTTATTTTATAACAAACAATAGTATATTTATTAATTATAGTTAAGCGAGTGAAGTCCGTGTGCAAACATATATCACATGCAATGCAAGTATAATAATTTGAAGTAAACATCATATATGTACAGTGGCGGACCCAGGATTTTTATCAAGCGAGTTAAAAAAAAAACATTAAAGGTCATATGTGAATAGCTGGTTTCGAACTTAGGACCATGTGGAAAATTTGAACCCTCTTTACCAACATGCTAGGCATTTTACTTGTTTCAAGTGGGTTCAAAATTATATTTATACCTTTACTTGTCTAAAAACAGCAAAAATATACCTATATATACAGTGTTATTTTTCGATGAAACGGGTTCATATAAACCCACTTGACTCCACGTGGGTCCGCCCCTGTATATGTACCCCCATAATACTAACTCTTAAGAAGTTAAGTGACGTTTGTTTTCAAGAACTGTTTTTTTTTGTTAAATACTACGTCCGTTTTAATTTATGTGAACCTGTTTGACTGGGCACGGAGTTTAAGAAAAAACAAAGACTTTTGTAATTTGTGGTCCTAAACAAGTCAAAAAGGGGCTCATAGTATTTGTGTTGTTATAAAAGCTTCTCATTAAGGGTAGAATTATAAGTTTAAGCTAAATTGTTACCAAATTTGGAAAAAGGTCATTCTTTTTGGAACGGACCAAAAAGAAAATAGGTTCACAAAAACTGTAACGGAGGGAATAAAAAATTCGATTCTTTTCAGCGATAACACTACTACAAAACGTTTTCTAACTTAACAAATACGAGAAAACACCTTTTCTAGAGTAATTCAGTTTTCGCAGATCCTGAAAACCTTTTCAATTATGGCATTTTCGTCAGTTTTTCTAAAGATATAAGCCAACATTTAACTTGCGAATCAGTTGATCGATGCTGCATCGCTTGTTCATAATTAATTCATATAAGCTCATTTATGGTGTAAACTTCGCATATATTGAATACTTTATCAAAAATAAATCATCTAAGCTGATAGGACGAAAGTAAGTGTAGCTTCTCCGAATGTGATATCCACATGGTGTTAATAAAAAGATTAGTTAACAGCTATTTCAGAGATACTAGCTTTTTGAACTAAGATACGAGGAGTCTGAGGAGTCAAAAGTAGAGTGGATATTGACCAAAACCTAAAGGCTACGTAATACGGTAATACGAACGCCAAGTACACTCCCATTCGTAGCTCTTAAAGTGCAAGATATAGATCACACAAAACTACAAAAATACACTGGATTTACATCTCATGCATGCTCAGAGTTCCTAGAGCTGTTCACCGTTGTTTTTCCCTCTATTAGTACAAAGCTTAGATTCTTGTTGGTGTATGTGCAAGGAAGATAGATTTCTAGCCCAAAAATGCAATATGAGATCGTGAAAAAAGCATGCGATTGCGAAGAAGATTAACGCTGCCCCCATAAAAGCACTACGCGAACTCGGTTTACAGCGACCTCCGCTTACGCGATCACAAGCCATGTGATGCGGGCGCGAACGCGAAGAACAGTAAACCTGGCCTCACCAGCATGGACGCCCACTACGCGATTGCGAAACAACAAATGCGAGCGCGATAAAGCAGAACCCACTCTTACGTGATCACGGACCTTTTACTGCGAACGCGAAGAAGGAAAAATGGTCGGTCACAAAACAGCCTCCACGATCGCAACTGGTACTTCGCGATCGTGAACAAGGAAATTAGGCACTAGCAAAACATTAGTATAATAACATGGAGAAATGGCCCGTAGCCTATCCGAAGCACACCCGAGGCCCCCGGGATCCCATCGAAACATACCAACAAGTTTCATATCATAAAGCGGACCTACTTGAGGCCTCAAATCACGTCATACAACATCAAAACTATGAATCACACCTCAAATTGAACTTAATAAACTTTAAACTTCTACAACCCGCACCGAATCATATCAAATCAATCTGGAATGACGTCAATTTTTTACATGCAAGTTCCAAATGACACAACAGAGTTATACCAACTCCCGGAATCGAAATCCGAATCCGATATCAACAAAGTCAACTCTTGGTCAAACCTCCCAACCTTCCAACTTTTCAATTTTTGCCAAAATGCATCAAATCAACATACAGACCTCTAAATCTAAATTCGGACATAAGCCTAAGTCCAAAATCACCATACGAAGCTATTTGATTCATCAACATACCATTCCGGAGTTGCCTACATAAAAGTCAAACTCCGGTAAACTCTTACCACTTAGGTTTCAAAAACAAGAATTCTTCTTCCAAATTGACCCCGAATCATTCGGAATCCGAACTAGGCCACACACGTAAGTCATAATACATAATACGATGCTGCTTGAGACCTTAAGCCACTAAATGGGATGCTAATTCTCAAAACGATCGGTCGGGTCATTATATTCTCTCTCTTAAACAAACATTCATCCTCGAACGTGCCAAGAGCCGTTTCGAAGTCATCAAACCACTGAATGTAGTTCTCATACATACACCCGCAGGTGATCTGACGTCACCCCAATCCACATAGACCCGACAACACCATCTCAACTGAAATTTCTCCTCCAACCCACGCAAATAAGGTTTAGAACCAAATTTTCATTATCCGATCATTTCCAAAAGACCTGATTCCCACATCCACACATAGTATTAGCCTCAACCAACTGCAACAACTCATGCCTACACCCACCAGGTACAACCATGTGACGTGACACATCACACATATGCCTATAACAATAGCTCTGGTCACAATAGATGCCCATAATCAAATCCAACATCGGTAATTAACCTCATATCAGCTAGAACCCTGTTCCAGACCTTCACCATACTGACAACGATGCAAGAAACATAAAGACCTCATAATTATTCATCCGAATCAACAAGTCACATCTAACGCCACCTGGGCCCATACCTCGTAAGTTAAAATCCAATAAGCACAATGCGAATATAACTAAATATGCAAGAAGAAATATATGAAAGAACTATCAAACAGCCCGACAAGCACAACTCCCTATCAGTACCATACTTACGAATCAATTCCACAAGGGAGGATCAAAACATATGAACTAATCACAAGGATCTCATCCTAATAAAACTTCACCGTGGCACGTAGCCCGGTTCAAACATATCAACCAACATGAAGACGCGAGGGTCTCACCCTCAACTTTGAATCACAAGTAAAATACACATCATACCAACCGAAGACGTCCACTAACTCAATTCCACAAATTAAAATCACAACACGGAACGAACTCTCCATACCGGTAGAGTATCTAAATCTCCAATTGCAACCAAACAATCCAGAAATCACATCAAAACCTACCGAAATGAGTAACATAAAGATCACTTCTAGCCTCATAGTTCTCAATAGTGAACAAAACAAAATGATAGACACATGCTACCATCATAGAATCTCCCAATAGGGGTAAACACATAAGCAGAGTACAAAATCATGAAACTCAACTATATGTGAAGCAGCATAGGATGACTCACCTCGATAAGCAAAACAGAATCAGAATAAGGATGGTGCTCCTCTTTAACAAATTGAAACCATACCTGTAACGACAGGATCTGGTGTAACGGCCTCATCCTTTCCATGGAAAATTTATCAACGGGCTGGGCCTCCCCCTATAGTGCGCCCTCTACCCACCTGTCTTTCACCCCTAACTAGCTGTGCAGGTGGAGTAGCAACTGGAATGAAGCCCGTAGACTGAGTGCTTTGATGAAATCCACATCTCCCAAGTCTGGAACAATCTCTCATGATGTGTCGAGTATAACCACACTTATAACAACCCCTCTACGGGTGTGCATGCTCGTACTGAGTTCATGCTGGATAACTGAAATAACTGCCTAAGAAACCTCGTGCCGGTGGTGAACTAAAAGAATTAATTAGAGCACCACGACCAATCTGAAGTGCGGACTGGACTGGCCGACTGCCCGAACCTCCACCACGATAGGTCGGAGCTGAAGAGTAAAATCCACTGAACCCTACAAAACTTCAAAACCTCTTGGTCTCCTTAGCCTCTCTTTCCTCACCCCGAACACGCTCTAACATCCTGGCAATCTCCACCACTTGCTGAAATGGAGTATCAGTCTGCAACTCCCGAGCCATGTAGAATCTAAGATCATAACCAAGCCCCTCGATGAACCTAATGGCATACTTTGACACCATCATGGTGCCCTGACACAGCTGCTCAAACTTTGCACGCCATGTATCCCGGAGTGGCTCGGGAACAAACTCATTTAAGAATATCTTTGAAAAACTGAGCCCAAGTGGGTGGTGATGCATTGGCTGGTCTACCCTCCTCATAAACCTGCCACCACTGATACGCTGCTCCCGATAGCTGAAATGTAGTAAAAGCAACTCCACTCACCTCCACAATACTTATGGTGTGGAGAATACAGTGACATTTCTCTAGAAATCCATGAGCATCCTCGATAGGTGTGCCACCAAAAGTAAGTGGACTATATCACTTTGAACTTATCAAGCCTCTTTTGCTCCTCCTCTGTACCCCTAGCCTGACCTCAGGCTGAACCAAAATAATAGGTTGTACCAGCACCATACCCGAAACCTGACGAATATGAACTCGCTGCTCTAGTGTACAGGCAGTGGGAGTTTGAGTTCCTCCCCAAATTTATGAAGTAGATAGTGCAACAGAGATCAATCCCGCCTGAGTGAATGTACCAAACATGCTCAGGAACTGTGCTAAAGTCTCCAAAGTTCGGGGGTAACAACAAGCGCCTCCTATGCTCGTCCCCCAACCGGAGCTACTAGAGGCTCCTCAACCGCTTCTCTGACAGGTGCTCTAGCTACAGCGTGTGCCCCTCCTCGACCTCTCCCTCAGCCAGGCCTCTCGCGGCTATAGTAGTGCGCGCAGGTGTCTGCTCAGTTAATCCGGTAGTGCGTATCCTCACCATCTGTGAGAGAATAGAGATACAAAGGCTCAAACTTCAAAATCAACAAATCCGCAAAGGAGAAATGAAAGAAGTGGAGATTTTCCTAATAGTTCTGTAGCCTCTCAAATATAAATACAGACGTCTCTGCACTATTCCGCAAGACTCTACTAAACTAGCTCGTGACTCGTAAAACCTCGGAACGTAGAGCTCTGATATCACAAACCCAATTTTCCTCCATAGAAATCGTGATGGCACTTAGTATCTAAACTAGGTAAGCCGATTTATATAACAATTAAGCTAATTGTAACAATGATAATTTGAAACAGAATTTAGTATGAATACCGAAACGAGAGCTAAATGAGCCTACACGGTAATAATCATAACAACCTCCCAAAACTGGTAATACAGAGTCACAAACTCTATTTAAATACATGGAATGATATCAAGGATCAAAATACAATACTGTTCAAATAGCAAACTGACAGTACAATGTAAGAAAGAGACTCGAAGGGACTACGACGACCAAGCAGCTCCACTTTGAATCCTCGCGATCAATAAGCTAAGTTTGTCGTGTCTGATAACTCCAATACCTGGCTCTGCACAAAAATATGCAGAAGTGTAGTATGAGTACTGTTATGCCCAGAGTCGAGGGGGCGAGACCGGTACCTAGTGCCTCATCTATCCTTGCGTACCACTTGTGACTAAGAGACTCTGAACATATAATGTCATACTTTGGTTATGGCCCACAATACAAGATAATATGCGATACAAGATATAAAACTAAATGGAGACTAATACTGACTAATGTTAACATAAAGCTGGGCCGGCAAAACCGTCATAATTACTACAATTGACAAGCCAACAAAATCTTTGTACAGGGTCTACAAGCCTAACATACTGCACTAACCGGCAGGATATGTCTACAAGCCTCTACTGATAGATGTACTATGATCGGAACAGGGCCCCGACCTACCCATAGCCTATCTACATATATACACAAGATATAGACCACACTGCTGGACCCGCTGACTCTGAAAGAAGGGGAGCTTACCGATAAAGCTGAACTCGGGCAACACCAACTAAGGAGGTCTACTCGTCTGTCTATCTGAACCTACACGCATAAAATGCAGCGCCCCCGGAAAAGGACGCCCATACGAAATAATGTACCGAGTATGTAGGGCAATATACTAAAGCTGAAACTGAACTGATAATATAATAACTGAAAGCAACTGGGGATTAAAGATAATCTGAAGAGATGCTTATCAGCTGATACTGACTCATGACTCAACTCTCTCAATATAGTAAGTAAAATAGTTGTCCGACCCTATAAGGCTCGGTATACATATATATATCCGCTCTGCCATAGTAGGCTCGCTCATAAGCGCTCGACCATACCAGGATCTATACCTTGACCAACTGGGCTCGCTCATAAGTGCTCAGCCACAACAGACTCGGTATATAACTTACTATCTGATCAGAGGTTGCCCAATAGGGGCCTGCCAATCGATTATAGCTCGATGGTAATGAAAATACTGTATATATAAATTCTATACTCTCTTGACTGGAACAAAAAAATACTTAATTGAATATGAAGTTCCGGTAAGGAGAATATTGTAACTTACAAAACTAGGAAAATATACGCAACTTGCGAGACTAGCATAATATACGTAATTCTGGGATATGAATTTTTCTTTATGCCTTGTTATCCAACTTGTGTAATTATGATATCACGCTAAAATGAAGGAAAATCTTAGCCTTAACATACCTGTTTCCGGAATTATTTGAACGAACCTGCTTCTGCGAAATATGGACGAAATTCACACTTGGACAAACTTGAAATTTCGGACGAATTAATCTGCTTTTAATATTTTTTTGAATGAAATGTTGCTAAGGATTGAACTTGAACAATATGTTCCTACTCTCTCACGTTTGTTGGTTAAAGTTAGAATTCCAAATGTTTGTTCTCTTGTTCTTGGTTCAAGACAGAATGTAAGAATGGTTCTTGATCTTGAAATGAAGTGTTTATCACTCTTAATTGATAATGCTCACAAAAAAGTCTTGATAAGACTTTGTAATTTGGACTTTTGACACATGTGAAAGTGAATAATAAGTCACCTTAAAAGGGGGGGGGGCTGCCACGTTCTTTTTGGGGTGATTTGTTAATTTTTATCCACTTATTAGTTAACCGGGTAATGTTTCGTTACCCGGTAATTAATCTATTACCTGCATAATTTAAAAATTACCACAAATTACTTAAAATTCAATTTATTTTCAAAATACTTCATATATACTTTATATATTATACTACCGTGGTCATATGGTACCTTGCATGGTACTAGTTTATAATTATCGGGTATTATTGTTTGACCCGTATTTTATTCCAAATTGTCCATTTTCAATGAAACTCGTTTTCTTTAATCCATGTACCCCTTTATCCTTCATAATACTTATTTATCGCTTGTTATAAATAGCGTAAGTACGTTAACGTCAAGATGATCTCATCCCCGCGTCTATGTCGGTTAACTGAAAACGAAATTATAACGTACAAAAACGCGAGATGTAACAAGTACACCATGGTCAGTATCCAGTAAGTATAAAGACTAACCTCGGTGGAGTAGTGACGAGGTACAAGTCAAGACACTTACTAGACAAAATAATCTGTGCAGTATAGAAGTATAAAGCTAATAATGGAAAGCAGAAATTAGTAAATGGCAACAAGAATCAACAAGTGATATAAACAGTAAAGAAATAAGAACACCGTAAAGTATCGTTCAAACAAAAAAAGGAACACCAAAGGCAAACAACTAATCAAGCTTTGTTTCACAACAAAATCACTCCGCGGTACCTCATCTCACAGTCACAAGTCATGGGTCTCAACCCACCATCATATACTCATGGCACCTCATGCCCGCATCTCGAATCACAACCGCACGGACAACTCATGTGCCAAAAATCATAATCCGCCCGGCATGGTCTTATGATCACAATCTCAACATGGAAACAGGTAGTACAAGAACACATGGTCATGATCGATACATGTCAAGTTTCATACTCATGAGCTAGTATAAATGACATACAATAGTGTATGCTTGTGCGAGTGTACTATTGCAACCCAAGTCAACAAGTAATATCAAGGTCATCGAATAACTCATAAAAACAAAAAACAAGCCATGCAAGGCGTATGAAAAACACATAGAAAATCACAACATCACACAAAAATCACCAACACAATGTCTCCAAATCATCACACATCATCCCTGACATTGCCACCCTTATCTCTCCGATAGCCACCCTTATTACTCCGCCGTAGCAATATTATTAGACATCCTTATCTCTCCTATAGCCACCAGTATCACTCCGTATAATAGCCACCCGTATCACTCCTTGTAATAGCCACCCTTATCACTCCGCCCTGACAATAACACAATAGCCACCCGTATCACTATATACATTCAATAGCAGTGATATGCCACCCTTATGCCCCGTATAAAAATAACGGTGAAATGCCACCCTTATACTCTGCCACCCTTATACTCTGCATAACGACAACGGTGAAATGCCACCCTTATACTCTGCATAATGACAACAGTAAAATGCCACCCTTATACTCCGCATAATAACAATCAAACCCTACAACAATTCACACGCGCTATCATCACAACAACACAACATATCGCTCGTATCACAAGTGCCTGTAAGCCACAACCTTTCCAAAGATTCAACGATATCAATATTTTCAAGTAGCCCACGGCTCAACACGGCGGATATAGAATCTCAATAATAACAAAATAAATGGAAAAGTAACTCAACAAGGAAACAACACCTCTTTTTAACACAACTTCTTTTAAAATAGATTAATGACTCTCGATAAATTCAATTCAAATTAATTATTTAAGGAGAAAATCAATAGTGAAAGTGTCTCCGTGAAATCACAACTCCGGATTCTAGTGTATGAATTAAGCTAACAATGAAAGAGATGACACAAGCTAGTATTTTGTCTAAAGTCATGAGAATAAACCGACAACAAGGGATATCATATAACAATAATCTCAACGAAGAGAAACTCAACGATAAAAGAAATCTTGTAATGGTAAAAGTGGTAACAACTCCAAATAAAGCATATAAGAGCAAACTTGACCAGTAAAGAATGTGACATGTAACGACAACTTCAAATAAATCATGTGATAGTAGACATGACGAATAAAAGCTATAACATGTGTTAACAATTCCAATTAAGTACAAAAAAGATGCCTAAGGGTCAAAACCAGTAGATTTCCACATATAAGCCTGAGTACGTACTCGTCACCTCGCGTACACGGCTTTCACATGACACAAATAGCACAAACGACTCAAATCCCAAGGGGGTAGTTCCCTCACACAAAGTTAGGCAAGATACTTACCTAACTTTCTCGAGTGAAACAACCTCCTAAGTCAAATCAACCTACAGACCACCAAATCTAAATCCAGACATACGCCTAAGTCCAAAAACACAATACAAGCTAGTTGAATAATCAGAATACCATTCTGGAGTCGCCTACATAAAAGTCAAATTCCGATCAACTCTTACCATTTATGTTTCAAAAACAAGAATCTTCTTCCAAATTGATCCCGGATCGTCCGAGATCCGAACTCGACCATACACACAAGTCATAATACATAATACGAAGCTGCTCGAGACCTTAGCCACCAAATGGAACACTAATTCTTATAACGACCAGTCGGGTCGTTACAGATTTACCTTATAAAAATCATCTTTCTCTTCTCTTCTATAATTAATTAACATATTATTGCTATAAAAAAAGAGCTTGAGGCCATGCGAGACTACATTCACTCTGAAGCCCCAATCTTAAGGACAATATATATATATATATATATATATATATATTATTTCCTTTTATGATGCATTTCACATACGTTTGCATTGTGTTAACTGTGAAAAGATTATTCTTTGTTATTTAAATTAGGTAATACAATTATTGTTTTTTATTTTTCATTGCCAGACAATTTATTTTTTTAGGAATAAAAGATTATATTACTTAAGACTTTAGGTTAAAAAATAAATTATCAATTTTGAATTATATTTAAGCACCATTATTTAGTACTCTATATAAAGAAGCTCCCCTTTAGGCTCCAACCACATATATCAAGCAACGTTTCGAGGTATGCTTCCTACTTTTCTTCTGTGATTTAAATTTTTTAAGGTATGTTATTTGTGTTGCATGATATATTAAACTCAATACAAAATCTGCTGATGCACTTTATTTATTTATTTTTGATTAATTTTTATTCTTCCGAAAAGTTCAAATTTGAATGTATTGTTTATGTTGTCTAATTGTAGGTGCATTGTAGATACAATTAGTGTCAAATATTGTAAATTTTTGTCCAAAAAAGTGATCTTTTTTATTTTATTTATTATTATTGTATATCTATTAGCATGATTATTTGAGTAACAAAAATTCACAGTTTATTTAAAGTTAGAACATGTTGTGAATTTTGATGACTTGTAAATTATCTAATACTTGAACTGTATAATAATGTCACGATCCAAATTCTCCCTCCGTGAATTGCCGTGACGCCACCTAGTCTTTACGATTAGGTAAGCCTAACGTTTGTGAAAAATAAAATAAAAAACTTAAAAGTTAACAACTAACAGTAACAGATAAATTAAATAAGTGTTTGAGATGCCGCTCGGCATATACAATAATCACTCTCAAAATGTACAAAACTCTCCAAAGATCCGGAACACCGTAAGTCACAAGCTTCTAAGATCTTTGACAACTGTACTAGAATAAATAAAAGAAAAGCAACATCAGAAAGGATAGAAAGGGACTCCAAGGTCTACGGATGCGGCAGATGTACCTTCAAGTCTCCGGGATGGTAGCAACTATGCAACTTTGAAAACGAGGCTGGTAGGAGTACCTGGATTTGCACACGAAAAATATGTACAGGTGTGATGACCCAAAAGGTCATCATTTGTTATGAAAGAAAATTATGCGTTCTGAGGCCTTAAAAAAAACCTCTTTCAACATTACCTCGATTTACGTGCGCAGTCCGGATGCTTAGCCAGAAAGCCAATATGTGGAAATCTATGAAAATGATGAATTTTAACTTTAAAATGATTTTTTTTACTTCGGTCAACATTTTGGGTAAACGGATCCGGACCCGTAATTTGACGGTCTCGGAGGGTCCGTAGAAAAATGTGGGACTTGGGCGTATACCCGGAATCGAATTCCGAGGTCTCAAGCCCGAGAAATGAATTTTTATAGAAAATTATTTTTTGGAAATATTTATGAGTTTTTGGAAATGAAATGTGTTTAAAACTTGATGGTAACGGGCTCGCATTTTGGTTCTAGAGCGCGGTACAGGTCTTACAGTTGTTGATGTGAAATTTGGTAAGAAACAGACTTGAAATTTGGTAAGAAACGGACTTGAAATGATATGAATCGAACCTTATTTGAGAAAATTGAAAAATTTGATGTTCTTAAGAAAATTTCATGATTTTGATGCTAAATTCATAGTTGTTGATGTTATTTGAGAGATTTGAATGTACGAGCAAGTCTGTATGATGTTTTTAGGTTGAAGTGCATGTTTGGTTTGGAGCCCAGAGGGCTCGGGTGAGTTTTAGATAGACCACGGAGTAGAATTGGACTTGGAAAAAATGCAGGTTTCAGCTGTTCTATTGCAGGCCTGCAGGCTTCGCATTTGCGAATCCTGGCTCGCAAATGCGAGGGCTTAGTCGCAAATGCAAACTAGTCCAGGCCAGCCTTCCTTCGCAAATACGAGTTTTTCCATCGCAAATGCAATGTACCCATTTTGGCCAGTCGTCGCAAATGCGACAGAATTTTAGCAAAAGCGACTTCGCAAATGCGAAGGTCGCTTCGTAAATGTGATAACAACAGAGTTTGGGTTCACAATTGCGAACCCTGGTCGCAATTGCGATACATGCAACCTGTAAATTTACACTTAGATGCATTTTCAACCATTTTTCACATCTTCTCAAAATATAAACTCTCTTGGGCGATTTTCCAAAGAAAACTTCTTCTCCAAATCAATTGTAAGTTGTTTCTAACTAGTTTTTATCAATCTTTAACATCTTTTCACATGATTTCAACTCAAAATCAATGCTTTTCATGGGGGAAATTGGGTGTTTTTGGGTAAGACCTAGGTTTTTCAAAAATTGGGGATTTGGACCTCGATTTGAGGTCCGATTTCAAAACAAATTATATATTTGGGTTCGTGGATGAATGGGTAGTCGGGTTTTGGTTCGAACCTCGAGTTTTGACTGTGTAGGTCAGGGGATGATTTTGGACTTTAAGGGTAAAACTTTGGAAATGTATTTTCATACATTAGAATTGATTCATTTAGCATTTGTTGACGTAATTAAGTAACTTGTGGCTAGATATGAGCGAATTGGTGGTGGAATCAAGAGGTTAAGCCATAATTGAGACTTGAATTGTGTTCGTGGCATCGAGGTAAGTGTTTGGTCTAACCTTATCTTGAGGGATTATGAGATGTGTCTTATTTGCTATGTGTTAATTGTGGAGTGCGATACATAGGCATGGTGACGAGTATCTATGCGTCGGTGTCAAGCATGCCCGTGAGTCTTGTATTGTAATTTTTATGACTCTGTTGTGGTTTATTCGTGCTTCATATGAGGATTATATTATTGTTCCCTTGCCGGGATGTTGTTGTGATATTATTGTTCCCTTGCCGGGATGTTGTTGTCATATTATTGTTCCCTTGCTAGGATGTTGTTGTTATATTATTGTTCCCTTGACGGGATTCTTTTGTGATTGGTGTTGATATATGAAATAGGAGCGGGTTACACGCCTGCTACGGTAATATATGAAATGGGAGCGGGTTGCACGCCTGCAACGGTAATATATGAAATGGGAGCGGGTTGCATGCCTGCAACAGTAATATATGAAATGGGAGCGGGTTGCACGCCTGCAACGATGATATATGAAATGGGAGCGGGTTGCATGTCTGCAATGGTATCATATGAAATGGGATCGGGTTGCACGCCTGCAACGATATTACATGTGTACTTGATTCTTATTTCCTTAGCTTTTTGATGGTAATTTATTTATGGCGTTCCTTACATTTCTCTACTGTTATTCTGTTGTTATCTGTTACTCCCCAAAGCATGTTTTCTCCCTTCCATCTTTAACTGTAATTATCTGCTTTTAATCCAACAGGCGACC
Source organism: Nicotiana sylvestris (assembly GCF_000393655.2). NCBI lineage: Eukaryota > Viridiplantae > Streptophyta > Magnoliopsida > Solanales > Solanaceae > Nicotiana > Nicotiana sylvestris. The sequence continues at coordinate 139,167,030 of NC_091058.1, forward strand.
CGAGGTAGCTTGCAGACGTCCGTAGGCCTTGACGTCACGTCCTATCTTTCCTCTTTCTATTTTTACTTATTCAGATACAAATTTATGTATTTCATTCGGACTTTGGTTGTAGTGTTCTTAGACTGTCTGTGAAGCTATACCTCCAGTTTTGGGTAGTATTGTACTTTAAATTATGTAGCAACGTTCGGTTGGAATATTAAGTTCCGGCTTCTGCATTTTTCGCTTGTTTAATCTTATTTCGTTGTTTAACTACTTAGTATTTTACATTGTTTAATATTTTTAAATAAAATGGGAGATAAATTCGCAATATTCGGCTTGCCTAGCTTCCACGAGTAGGTACCACCACAACTCCTGAGGGTGGGAAATCCGGGTCGTGAAAAGTTGTTATTAGAGTTCTAGGTTACATGGGTCTCACAGTTCACAGACAAGCTTAGTAGAGTCTGAGGGATCAGTACAAAGACGTCTGTATTTATCCCCAGAGGCTACAGAGTTAGGAAAAACTTCACACCTATTCTTTCCTGTCGTGCGATTTTGTTCTCTCAATGCTAAATTGAAACCTCTACTCATGTCCTTTCGCGAATGGCGAGGTCACGTACCGCTTCTTCAGCCGAACAACAGCATAGACTGGTGAAAGATCATCTACGTCTTCGAAGGCTTTGTGGAGGTTGGATAGGTTTCACCAAGCTCTTCACTACTACTTTCAGCGGTGCATCTTATGAGGATCCCATGATTAATTAGACAGCTGTCATGAGGTTCTCAGGAACATGGGGATAGTGGAGACCAATGGGGTCGACTTTGCTACTTTTCGTTTATTTGGATCTGCCAAGACTTGATGGAGAGATTATTGTTTGGCTAGGCCAGTTGGTTTACCAGCTTTGACTCAGGAGCAATTTTCTCAGCTATTTCTGGAGAAGTTTCTCCCTATCACCTAAAGAGAGATCTATCGGAGGCAGTTTGAGCGTCTCCAGCAAGGTTCTATGACCGTTACTCAGTATGAGACCAAATTCATCGACTTGGCTCGTCATGCTCTTATCATACTTCCCACTGAGAGAGAGAGAGGGTGAGGAGGTTCATTGAAGGACTTATTCAGCCGATTCAACTTCAGATGGCTAGGGAGATATGGAGTGATATTTCTCTTCAGGAGACGGCCAATGTGGCTGGGAAAGTGGAGGTGGTTCTGTCGTAGGGAGGTGGTCAGGGTTCCGACAAGAGGCCTCGTCAATCAGGCAGATTTAGTGGCGCTTCGTCTAGAGGCAGGGATTCGTATGGTAGAGGCCATCCTCCTAGGCCTTTTCAGTCAGCCTTTTAGGTGGTCGTGGTTCTCATATGCAGTATTCTGATCAGAAATCCTACAGTGCACCACCAGCTCCTATCAGTGCACTGTCGCTTCAGAGTTTTCAGGGTCGTTAGCCCCAGCCGTCGAGGGCTTGTTTTACTTGTGGTGATATGGGTTACATTGCTAGGTTTTACCCTCGAGCACCGAGCAGCTCTCAGCATCAGGGTTCCCGTGCCATGGTGTAAGCAGTGAGTGTTCCACAACTCGCCCAGCCAGCCAAGGGTAGGGGTAGAGGAGCTAAAGGTGTAGGTAGAGGTGTTAGAGGTGGAGCTCAAGCCGCTAGAGGTGGAGGCTAGCCAGCTGCAGGCCGTCCCAGAGATGAAGTTCAGGGTGGTGGGGCCCAGACCCAATGTTATGCTCTGCTATCGAGGCCCGTGACTGAGGCTTCCGATGTAGTTATCACAGGTACTGTTCTGGTTTGTAGTAGAGATGCTTCCGTTTTATTTGATCCAGGATCTATATGCTCCTATGCATCATCTTATTTTGCACCGTATCTGGTCAAGACTAGTGATTCTCTGAGTGCTCCTGTTTATGTATCTACACCAGTGGGTGATTCTATTGTGGTAGATCGAGCCCATCGTTCATGTGTAGTTGTGATTGGCGTTTTGATACTCGTGTAGATTTGTTACTTCTGGACATGGTTGATTTTGATGTCATATTGGGGATGGACTAGTTATCACCTTACCACGCTATCTTGGATTGTCATGCAAAGAATGTGACCTTAGTCTTGCCGGGTTTACCCCATTTAGAGTGGAGAGGGACTCTTGGTCATTTTACCAGTAGTGTTGTCTCATATATGAAGGCTCGACGTATGGTCAAGAAGGGGTGTTTGGCCTATTTGGCCTATGTTCGTGATTCTAGTGCTAAGGTTCCTTCTATTGATTCCGTGCCTGTTGTTTGTGAGTTTCCTGAGGTATTTACTTCAGACCTGCCGGGTATGCCACCTGACATGGATATTGTCTTTTGCATTGATTTGGCTCCGGTCACCCAACCCATTTCTATTCCGCCGTATCGTATGGCCCTGCCTGAGTTGAAAGAGTTGAAGGAGCAGTTGCAAAACTTTCTTGAAAAAGGTTTCATTAGACCTAGTGTCTTGCCTTGGGGTGCACCGGTGTTGTTTGTTAAGAAAAAGGACGGATCGATGAGAATGTGTATTGATTATCGGTAGTTGAACAAGGTTACAATCAACAATAAGTATCCATTGCCGAGGATTGATTATTTGTTTGATCAGCTTCAGGGTGCCAAGGTATTTTCGAAGATTGACTTGAGATCTGGCTACCATCAATTGAGGATTAGGGCATCCGATGTCCCTAAGACAACTTTCCGCACTCGGTACGGATATTATGAGTTCTTGGTAATGTCATTCGGGTTGACAAATATTCCAACAACTTTTATGGATTTGATGAACCGAGTTTTCAGGCCTTACTTGGATTCGTTCGTGATAGTCTTTATTGATGATATTTTGATCTATTCCCCCAGCCGGGAGGAGCACGAGCAGCATCTTAGAGTGGTTCTTCAGACTTTGAGGGACAGTCAGTTGTATGCCAAGTTTTCGAAGTGCGAGTTCTAGTTGAGTTCAATTGCATTCCTGGGTCATGTTGTATCAGCAGAGGGTATTTAGGTTGATTCGAAGAAGATTAAGGCAGTCAAGAACTGGCCTAGACCAACATCAGCTACAAAGATCCGGAGTTTTTTAGGATTGGCAGGCTATTATCGTCGGTTTGTGGAGGGATTTTCGTCTATTGCAGCCCCAATGACCAGGTTGACCCAGAAGGGTGCCCAGTTCAGATGGTCAGATGAGCGTGAGGTGAGCTTTTAGAAGCTCAAGACAGCTCTAACTACGACACTGGTGTTGGTTTTGCCCACAAGTTCAGGTCCTTATACAGTTTATTATGATGCATCTCGTATTGGACTTGGTGCGGTGTTGATGCAGGATGGCAAGGTCATTGCCTATGCTTCGTGGCAGTTGAAGATTCATGAGAAGAACTATCTGGTTCATGATTTGGTGTTAGCAGCCATTATTCACGCATTGAAGATTTGAAGGCATTATCTGTATGGAGTGGCATGTGAGGTGTTCACGGATCACAAGAGTCTGCAGTATTTGTTCAAGCAGAAGGAGCTAAATTTGAGACAGAAAAAGTGGTTGGAGCTATTGAAGGACTATGATATCACCATCTTATATCATCCGGGAAAGGCCAATGTGGTGGCCGATGCTTTGAGTAGGAAGTCAGCTAGTATGGGCAATATTGCTTATATTCTGATCGGTGAGAGACCGCTTGCTTTGGATGTTCAGGCTTTGGCCAATCAGTTCATGAGGTTGGATGTTTCTGAGCCTAGCCTTGTGTTATCTTGAATAGTTGCTCGTTCTTCTTTATTGGAGCATATCCGAGATTGGCAGTATGATGATCCTCATTTGTGTGTGCTTAGAGACACGGTGTTGCATGGAGGTGCCAAGCAGGTTACCTTAGGAGATGATGGAGTTTTGAGATTGCAGGGTCGAGTTTGTGTGTCTCATGTGGATGGACTCCAGGAGTTGATTTTAGAGGAGGCCCATAGTTTCTGGTACTTTATTCATCTAGGTGCCGTGAAGATGTATCAGGATTTGAGGTAGAATTATTGGTGGAGAAGAATGAAGAAATATATCATTGCATATATGGCTCGGTGTTTGAATTATCAGCAGGTTAAGTACGAGCATCAGAGGCCCGGTGGTTTGTTCCAGAAGATTGAGATTCCTGAGTGGAAGTGGGAGGATATCACTATGGACTTCATTTTTGGATTCCCATGGACTCAGAGGAAGTTCGATACAGTGTGGGTTATTGTTGATAGGCTGACCAAGTCAGCATATTTCATTCCTGTGGCAGTCTCCTATTCTTCCGAGAGGTTAGCGGAGATCTAAATCTAGGAGATTGTTCGTCTTCATGGCGTGCCCGTGTATATCATTTCGGATCGAGGTACGCTATTTACCTCACATTTTTGGAGAGCAGTTCAGCAAGAGTTGGGCACACGGGTTGAGTTTAGCACAGTGTTTCATCCTCAAACGGACGGGCAGTCCGAGCGGACAATTCAGATTTTGGAGGATATGCTTTGAGCTTTTGTATTGACTTTGAAGGCTCGTGGGATTAGTTTGCCTTTAGCAAAAATTGCCTATAATCAACAACTACCAATCGAGTATATAGATGACTCCTTATAAAGCCTTGTATGGTAGGGGTGTCGGTCGCCGATAGGATGGTTTGAGCTGGAAGAGGCTCGAGTATTGGGTACGGATCTAGTACAGGATGCCTTGGACAAGGTCAGGATCGTTCAGGATAGGCTTCGTACAGCTCAGTCCAGGCAAAAAAGTTATGCCGACCGTAAGGTTCGAGACTTGGCATTCATGGTCGGTGAGTATTGCTTTGAATGTCGCCTATGAAGGGCATGATGAGATTTGGGTAGAAGGGAAAGCTTAGCCCTAGGTTCATTGGCCCGTTTGAGATTCTTGATCGAGTGGGAGAGGTGGCTTACAGACTTGCGTTGCCGCCGAGCTTATCAGCAGTGCATCCAGTGTTCCATGTGTCCATGCTTCGGAAGTATCACGACGATCCATCCCACGTGTTAGATTTTAGCACTGTCCAATTGGACATGGACTTGTCTTACAAGGAGGAGCCGGTAGCTATTCTAGACCAGATGGTTCGTCAGTTGAGATCAAAGAGTTTCCCTTCTGTTCGTGTTCAGTGGAGAGGTCAGCCTGCTGAAGCATCAACCTGGGAGTCCGAGTCCGATATGCAGAGCCGTTATCCCCATCTTTTCCCCGACCCAGGTATTTCCTTCTTCTGTCCGTTCGAGGACGAACGATTGTTTTAGAGGTGGAGAATGTGATGACCACTTTTTTTAGGAATGAATTCTACATTCCGAGGCCTAAAAAACCTCTTTCATCATCACCTCGATTTGCGTGCACAGTCGGGGTGCATAGTCGGAAAGCCAATATGTGGAAATCTGTGAAAAATGATGAATTTTGACTTTGAAATGAATTTAAGTTGACTTCGGTGAAAATTTTGGGTAAACAGATCCGGACCCGTGATTTGATGGTCCCGGAGGGTCCGTAGGAATATATGGGACTTGGGCGTATGCCCGAAATCAAATTCCGAGGTCTCAACCCCGAGAAATGATTTTTTATAGAAAATTGTTTTCTAGAATATTTATGAATTTTTGGAAACGAAATGTGTTTAAAACTTGATGGTATAGGGCCCGTATTTTGGTTCCAGAGCTCGATACAAGTCTTATATGTGATTTAAGATGAACTTGTGAAATTTGGTAAGAAACGAACTTGAAATGATATGAATTGGACCTTATTTGAGAAAATTGAAAAATTTGATGTTCTTAAGAAAATTTCATGATTTTGATGCTAAATTCATAGTTGTTGATGTTATTTGAGAGATTTGAATGCACGAGCAAGTCCTTATGATGTTTTTAGGTTGAAGTGCATGTTTGGTTTGGAGACCCGAGGGATCGAGTGAGTTTTGGATAGGCCACGGTGTAGAATTGGACTTGGGAAAAATGTAGGTTTCAGCTGTTCTAGTGCAGGCCTGCAGGCTTCGCATTTGCGAAGCTTGGCTCGCAAATGCGAGTTCATAAATGTGAGGGCTGAGTCGCAAATGCGAAATAGTCCAGGCCAGTCTTCCCTCGCAAATGCGAGTTTTCCATCGCAAATGCTATGTTCCCCATTTTGGCCAGTCGTCGCAAATGCGACAGAATGTTCGCAAAAGCGACTTCGCAAATGCAAAGGTCGCTTCGCAAATGCGAGAACAACAGAGTCTGGGTTGACAATTGCGAACCCTGGTCGCAATTCCGATACCTGCAACCTGTAAATTTACACTTAGATGCATTTTCAACCATTTTTCACATCTTCTCAAAACATAAACTCTCTTGGGCGATTTTCCAAAGAAAACTTCTTCTCCAAATCAATTGTAATTCGTTTCTAACTAGTTTTCTTCAATCTTGAACATCTTTTCACATGATTTCAACTCAAAATCAATGATTTTCATTGGGGAAATTGGATGTTTTGGGTAGAACCTAGGTTTTTCAAAAATTTGGGATTTGGACCTCGATTTGAGGTCCGATTTCAAAACAAATTATATATTTGGGTTCGTGGGGCAATGGGTAGTCGGGTTTTGATTCGAACCTCGGGTTTTGACCATGTGGGGCAGGGGCGATTTTGGACTTTTTGGGTAAAACTTTGGAAAACTTATTTTCATGCATTAGAATTGATTCATTTAGCATTTATTGACGTAATTAAGTAACTTGTGGCTAGATACGAGCGAATTGGTGGTGGAATCAAGAGGTAAAGCAATAATTGAGACTTGAATTGTGTTCGTGGCATCGAGGTAAGTGTTTGGTCTAACCTTAGCTTGAGGGATTAGGAGTTGTGTCTTATTTTCTATGTGTTAATTATGGAGTACGATGTATAGGCATGGTGACGAGTATCTATACATCAGTGTCAAGCATGCCCGTGAGTCTTGTATTGTAATTTTTATGACTCCGTTGTGGTTTATTCGTGCTTCATATGAGGATTATATTATTGTTCCCTTGTCGGAATGTTGTTGTGATATTATTGTTCCCTTGCCGGAATGTTGTTGTCATATTATTGTTTCTGCCGGGATATTGTTGTTATATTATTGTTCACTTGCCGGGATGTTGTTGTTGTTATATTATTGTTTCTTTTGTGATTGGTGTTGATATATGAAGTGGGAGCGGGTTGCACTCCTACAACGATAATATATGAAATGGGAGCGGGTTGCACGCCTGTAACGGTAATATATGAAATGGGAGTGGGTTGCACGTCTGCAACGGTAAAATATGAAATGGGAGCGGGTTGCATGCCTGCAACGGTGATATATGAAATGGGAGCGGGTTGCACGCCTGCAACTATAATATATTAAATGAGAGCGGGTTGCACAACTGCAACGGTACTATATGAAATGGGAGCGGGTTGCACGCCTGCAACGGTATTACATGTGTACTTGATTCTTATTTCCTTATCTTTTTTATGGTAATTTATTTATGGCGTTCCTTACATTTCTCTACTGTTATTCTGTTGTTATCTGTTACTCCCCGAGGCATGTTTTTCCCCTCCCATCTTTAACTATAATTGTCTGCTTTTATTTTTCTGTTGTATATGATTTAACTGCACGGGTTTATTTGTTAGTCTGGTCCTAGCTTCGTCACTACTTCGCCGAGGTTAGGCTAGACACTTACCAGCATATGGGGTCGGTTGTGCTGATACTACATCCTGCACTGTATGCAGATACTGGTACCAGAGCGTTTGGACCGTAGTAAGGTTGTTGCCTTTAGTCCAACAGGCGACCCGAGGTAGTCCTGTAGACGTCCGCAGGCCTTGGCGTCACGTCCTATCTTTCCTCTTTCTGTTTTTACTTATTCAGAGACAGACTTATGTATTTCATTCGGACTTTGGTTGTAGTGTTCTTAGACTTTCTGTAAAGCTATGCCTCTAGTTCTGGGTAGTATTGTACTTCAAATTATGTAGCAACGTTCGGTTGGAATATTAAGTTTCGGCTACCGCATTTTTCGCTTGTTTAATCTTATTTCGTTGTTTAACTAGTTAGTATTTTACATTGTTTAATATGTTTAAATAAAATGGGAAATAAATTCGCATTATTCGACTTGCCTAGCTTCCACGAATAGGCGCCATCACGACTCCCGAGGGTGAAAATTCAGGTCGTGATAACAGGAAATGGCATGAGTATACCACAACGGTACCAAGTAAGTGTCAAGTCTAATCTCGGTCGAGTAGTGATGAGGTCAGGTCAGGGCCATACTGGTATATATATAATAAAAACAAGACAGGATGAAATATCGCAGTAAAATAAAGTCTGGAATTTAACAAGAATGAAATCATAAAAAGGTAACAACTTAGTACATAGAGATTACAATATGGGATCTTCCGAAATACCGTCTCGTAGTCCCAAACATAAATGTGTATGGGGATCTCCGTAATACCGTTTCGTAGTCCGAAAATAAATACGCAGTACAGGGGGATCTCCCGAAATACCGTTACGTAGTCCCAAAGTAATGCAGTACAGGGGGATCTCCTGGAATACCGTTCCGTAGTCTCAAAGTAGATATGCAGTATAGGAAAATCTCACGAAATATTATTTCCGTAGTCCCAAAGTAAATATGCAGTACAGACAATGGAACTAATAGTTAATGCAATAAAACCTACAGTTTAGACTAAATTCAAGTCAAGGAAAAAGCAGGAATTCACTAAACATGCTGCACGAAGTTCAGATAAGTAATTAAGGCAGGTAGACATGCTATTCTAAGCTAAAATGATACTACCCATATAACTCAAATAAGAAGAAAACAGGTTATTACTTAGTAGAAATCGGGCTTTTACAACAATTAGCCTGTATAGGTACTCGTCACCTCACGTACACGGCGCTCACATATCAAAATCAGTACCAAATCCTAAGGGGAGTTCCCCCACACAAGGTTAGGCAAGCCACTTACCTCGAACCAAGCTCAAATCAATCTGTAACAATGCGCTTTCCACGAATATCCGACTCTCAATAGCCCAAATCTAGCCAAAATCATTACATAATATAATATAACTACAAGGAACTAATCTCGCTAATGAAATCAAAGCTAAAGCAAGAAATTAGAAAATTACCCAAAAAGCCTCCTCGGACCCACATCTCGGAATCGGGTAAAAATCACAAAATATGAATACCCATTCACTCACGAGTTCACTCATACAAAAATTCTTCAAATCCGATGTCAAAATCTCATTCAAAATCCAAAATCTTAGTTGAAGAACTTCTTCCCATTTTCCCCAATTTTTCACCTCACATCCGAAATTAAATGATAAAATTAATAATAGATTAGTGAGATATAACTAAAATAAAGTGTAGAATCATTACCCAATTGATATCTCTAAAAATCCCTCAAAATCTCGTTCAAATCCGAGCTCCCAAACTCAAGAATTGATAAAAATGGCCAAACCCTCGTTTTTGAAATTTTATATTCTGCCCAGGTACGTTCTTCTTTGCGAACGCGGCATCACTCTCGCGAACGCGATGGACGATCATTTACTGATCCAAAATTCTTCTTTGCGAACGCGTACCTTCCACTGGTTGGCCCTACGCGAACGCGGGAACCTCTTCGCGAACGCGTAGGCTTAATGCATGAAGCTCCATATGTCTGTTCCTCTACGCGAACACGTAGCCTCAAGGTTTCACATCTTCGCGAACGGGGGAACCACATCGCGAACGTGAAGAACAACTCAGCTATCCTCCCCAGATGCCTTACGCGAAGTCAATGAAGAAAGATTTGCAGCAAAACACCAGAAAAATCTGCTATCTTTTCTTAAGTCCAAAAGGTCTGTTAACCATCCGGAATCAACCCGAGGCCTCCGGGACCTCAATCAAACATACCAACAAGTCCTAAAATACCATACGAACTTAGTCGACTCCTCAAATTTACATCAAATAATGCTAAAATCACGAATCACCCTCCAATTCAAACATAAAGAATTTGAAACTTCAAATTTTCATAACCGATGCCGAAACCTATCAAACCACGTCCAAATGACATCAAATTTTGCACACAAATATTCAACATTGGGGACCTACTCCAACTTCCGAAATCAGAATCCGACCCCGATATCAAAAAGTTCACTATCGGTCAAAATCTTCAAAAATTTCGACTTTCGCCATTTCAAGCTTAAATAAGCTACAAACCTCCAAAACACAATCCAGACAAGCCTCTAAATCCAAAATTACGCAACGGAGCTAACGGAACCGACGAAACTCCATTCCGGAGTCGTCTTAACACAGTTCTGACCATGGTCCAAATCCTAAGACTTAAGCCTCCGTTTAGGGATTAAGTGTCCAAAACACTCCATAAACCAAAACGAAACCTTCCGGCAAGTCACATAAGAAGAAAAAGATATGGGGAAAGTAATAAATAGGGGTTCGGGGCTGTAACTCTCAAAATGACCGACCGAATCGTTACAAATAAAGTGCCATGTATTATGTGTTATGAATACATATGAAGGTTATCCATAATTCAAAACAGTCAAATTGAAATATAATTCCGATTAATGAAGCACAACCATTATTCTTCTTAATTAAACTCAGAAAGAGATATTTTCCCTATCAATGTACTTGCGATACAGGGTTCTTCGAGCTTTTAGTTTCTACGTTTTAATTTTTTTTTTGATGTTTGCAACAGTATTGTCATTATATTGCATTTAAAATTTTTGATAAATATAAAATTTAGCCATTTAGGCATCAGCTTGGTGGAAGCCGGACAATTACGCACAAATTTTGAGTGAGTGCAGCTATTAGGCATAAATTTTGAGATTCTTATGAGATGGCTGGAAGTATAATTTATCATTAGCTTGAATGGCTAACATAGCAAAAGGATCACAAATATCATATTCATATGTTTCCACAGAATTGTTTGTCTAACAAGTCTTATTTCACAAAAGATCTAATAATATTTTTAGATCGAATGTACTATTGGTTAAATTTGTTATTTGATTATTTTTTCAATATTTTAGATCTTGACATTAATCAAATTTTTAGCTATTAAATATTTCTCGCCATTTGAAATATGCAAAAACGTTTAATACGTAAAAATTTAAAATTGAGTAATGTTCTACTTATTTAAATTTTTTCTTGTCGTCATAATTTTGAAAAATTATTTCTATAATGCCTACGAGTACAATTAGATCTTATACAACATACATAATTACTATTTTTTTTTTTGCTAATTAAATGCTTTTATTATCAAGTAAATATTTACAGCATATACCAAGAGACTAAACTTCTGTACCCTCCTTTGTTGGACATGAAGCCCCAACGTAAGGTTTCTACAGTACCCCTTAAACAACTACATTCCTTGCTAGATTATACTGGATACCAGTTCATATTACTTAGGTACCAGTTCATATTACTTAGTAGACATCCAATTTTTTACAAGTTTGAGCTCGTATATGAATCTCATGTACTATCATTTTCACAATACTCACTACATTGATTTTTTCATTTTGAAATATATTCTTATTCCTAGCTTGCCAGACATGGTAAACAACTGCAGCCAAAGTAATTCTGTATAACTCTGCTCCAACACTCTTTCCTGCTGCTTTCTCCACTGCCCATTGTACTTCTTCATGTCATTGTTTCTTTCTTCTCACGATCCCTTGCCAGTGTAACAATTTCTGTCATATTTTCCATGCTACTTCACACTCAATGAATAGATGTTATACTGTTTCATTGCTCCGCTGACATATTGAACATACTGTTTCATCAACTAAACCCCATCTAGCAAGTCTGTCCTTGGTAGCTAGTCTGTCTAGGATTTAATTACTAATTTAACATATATCTCCATAATAAAGTTTGTAGAATTTTAAAATGTATTATTGGTAGTGATGAGTGTATGTACTTGGTAACTAAAAAGGAAGTATGATGCTTTAATCGGTGAAATTGAAGTGATGAAATTATAGAATTAAAAAAAATAAGTTGGATAATAACTAATGCTTTAGAAGTTCTGTTTTACCCTTTCTTCCTTTTTTTTTTGAGTTAGTTGTATGAATTAATACTCATCATCTTCAGAATTTTTATTTTTATTTTAAAATTTAAACAAAGCTTTTAATATAATATTTATGTAATTTTTTTATAAGTATACTTCTTCAGAAAAGATATACATGCAATGCACGTACTCTAAAATTAGCATATATAATTGTGGGAAATAAAAGTGTGAAGTGGCACTTCTCTTAGGCCAAGAAACTCACTTATCTTTTTTCTCATTTTTTTTGAGTTTCCCCCCTTATTTTTGCATTTGTCTTATTTTTAGTAGCTCAAAAATCTCTGTAAGACAACAGTTCCTATATTAATTGTATTCATAACTCCCAAATATTACACTTATTTTATTTTCCTTTAGTTACCCACTCTTCATGCTCTTAAAAGACACGTTCAAAAGAATACGTTTATTATAATTACACTGTCACGATCCAATTTTTCTTCCATTGGATATCGTGATGACACCTAGTCTTAAGGACTAGGTAAGCCTAACATTCACTGAATAACAACAATAATAAAGAAAAATTTAAAAATCTCGATATAGAAATCTTGACAAAATTTGCAATTCCCAAAATTGGTAGTACAAATCATAAGCTCCACAGCAACGACCCGCACAGCTACTAACGAACAATACCTAGATATGCACAAAAAAATGTGCAGAAGTATAGAATGAGCACACCACAGCGGTGCCCAGTAAGTATCAAGACTAACCTCGGTGGAGCAGTGACGAGGAACAGTCAAGACACCCACCGATCTAATAAACTAACAAGTATAAGCATAGGGAAAAACATAATCTAATATATCTACATAAAGACTACGCAATATGGCTAACAATATAGTAATTTCAATAAGGAAGGAACAACAAGTATCAGTGGAATACCATAAAAATGATACAAAAGAGTGCACGGAAACTCAACCCAAATCCGAAATAACAGATACAACAAGGACAAATAATGACTCAACAACAACAACAACTTTCACATCAGGTCTTAGTCAAACAAACTCCCGAAGTACCGAACCTTGGGGCAAATTACAACTCACGGGTATCAATACCTGAACCCTAACAATTGGCATCCTGTGCCGTCATCACACCTCATGATCATGCTAACAACTCACGTCCCAAATAGAGTCACTCTCACATATACGGTAAGTAAATAAGGGTGTGCATCTATATTCAAAAATATCAAGAAGACCTCTTATTCAATAAAGGTGTTTATCTACGTGTATGCTTGTGCAAATGTCCTAACATGGTTCATACCAGCTAGTAAGCAGAAGGAAAAGAAAGGACATCATGTAGAATGTTTCCTCACGACTTTCACAAGATAAAATCACACAGATAAGTGTACTGATACACAAATAACCACAACAAGAATACCCCTAGGCCATCACAAATCCTCATAATAAATCCCTGTCATAGCCCACCTTGGCTCGCCATGTGTGCAATAATAATATAGTAAGTGCCCGCCTTGTCTCGTCACACGTGCATTATGACGTTCCCACCTTGTATCACCACATGAGCAACCTATATATATATACCGCATTGTCACGATGCATGTGCATAATATCAACAGAAATAACGGCACGACAGAAACCTCGTGCCACCCCAATAACACTTGCACGACAGAAACCTCGTGCATCACAATAACAACAACCGCACGGCAAAAACCTCGTGCATCACAATAGCAGGTACAACATCAACAATGACAATAAATACAAGAATGCGACAAGTAAATCAACTCAACAACTTTAGATCAAAAGAAATAGTAGAACTAGCTCACCAGGAATAACCATAGTAGAGAATGCTATGCGAAATCAGAACAGCTTAACAGGGAAGAGAATAATATATAACAGCGATCCCACCAAATACCGTCCAATAACAAATCAAACAATTTCAATTGAGGACATGTCTACCAAATATAGGTTCTTTTAAGGTTGGGTAATTACAAAAAATATACAACAATTTCAATTAAGGATAGGCGGGGTAAAGATAATCACAACTACAATTAAGACTAAACGTATTCAGGAGATATAATAAAAATTTCCAATAAAGACAGGTAGTTATGAAAAGATAGCATGACAATAGAAGAGGTAAAAAATTTCAGTTAAGTCAAATATTAGTCAAATAAGCAATAAGAGTGATTCATAAAGCAATTAGTTCAAATTAAAGCATATAGAGGTGACACTAGTAAATAGGAAACTCAATCATATCAACAACAACTTCATACTCAGTGAATACAAGAACCTAAGAACCCTAAAAGGCCAAATTTCCACAAATAAGTCCGAGCGCGAACTCGTCACCTCACGTACACAGACTACATAGAAGACTCAAATCCTAAGGGGAAGTCCCCCTCGTAAGGTTAGGTAAGATACTTACCTCAAAGAAGACAGACCGATACTAAAAAAATGAACTTCTCGGGTGAAATGACCTCCAGACGGCTTAAATCTAACCGAAATAACTTCAAAGCACAAATAAAACTCATAAAAAACTATTCCGGACCATAAAGCCTCAATCTTTATCAAAATCTAAAAATCGATCCAAAAGTCAACCCTCGGGCCCGCACCTCGGAACCTGACAGATTTCACAAAACCCGAACACCCATTCTGATATGAGTTCATCCATACTAAAATTATTAAATTCCGACACCATTTGGCCCTTCAAATCATCATTTTTCATTTTGAAAACTTTCTTCAAAAAACCACCGATTTTCTCATCTCAAAACACAATTTAAATGATAAAAATAAAGATAAAATCACAGAATACAATAATTTCTAGGTGAAGAACATTTATCCAATCGATTTGCTTGAAAACCCCAAAAAGAAGCTCCCAAAACGGAAGACTAAAACTCAAAATATGGAGAAAATGGCAAACCCTCGAATATAAATCTCTGCCAGGGCGTGACCGCACCTACGACAAAATTAGCCGCTTCTGCACAACTGCAGGTGCGCATGACCAACCGCACCTGCACTCCCTCTCGCTTTTGCGCCCAAGGATCCGCTTATGCAATGCCACATATACGTACCATTTCTCCGCATCTGCGGAGACTGCCAAGACCAGCTCCTCTTGCACCTGCGTCTCCATCTTCGCACCTGCCACCATCGCACCAGCGCCTAGAGTCCGCAGGTGAGGTTCCACTAGAACTGAGACCTCCTCAACACCATGAAAACCATCCGAAACAGGCCCGTGACTCTTGGGACCCTGTCCAAACATACAAACAGGTGCCATACCCTAACACAGATATGCTTGAGGTCTCAAATCACATCAATCGACGTTGAAACTATGAAACACATGATGAATCAAACTTATATACTTTCAAATCTTCCAACTTCTAAGACTCGCGCTGAAATCTATCAAATCAACACGGAACAACGCCAAATCTTGCAGACAAGTCCCAAATTACATAACGGAGCTGTTCCAACTCTTAGAATCGCATTCCGATCTCGATATCACAAAAGTCAACTCTTGGTCAAACTTCTCCCTTTTCCAAACTTCAACTTTTCCAACTTTTGCCGAAATGCTCCAATTTCAGCCTACGGATCTTCAAATACAAATCCGGATGCACACCTAAGTCCAAAATCACCATACGAAGCTGTTGAGATCATCCAAAACTCATTCAGGAGTCATTTACACAAAAGTCAAAATCCAGTCACATTTTCACCGCTTAAGCTTCCAAAACTAGAATCCTTCTTCCAAATCGACTCTGAATCATCCGGTAACTGAATTCAACCAAGCACACAAGTCAATACACATAATATGAAGCTGTTAAAGACCTTATGCCGCTGAATAGAGTTTAAATTCTCAAAATGACCGGTTGGGTCGTTATATCCTCCCCCTCTTAAACAAACGTTCTTCCTCGAACGTGCCAAGATTCGCCTCGAAGTCCTCAGATCACTGAATGCACACTTCCAACATACACCCACGGGTGACCCCACATGACGCTCCACATAATCCTGACGTCACAATCTCAACTATAATTTAGCCTTTCTACCAACACTGATAAGCCTTATAGCCAAAATTCTCACCTTCAATTTATTTCTAAAAGACCCGATTCTAAGTCCATATCCGGAATCGGTCTCAACTAGCTGTATCAACTCATGCCTACACCCATAGAGTACAACCACACCATGACACATCAGACATAGGCGCACAATAGCACTTCTGATTCAAAATATCTGTCCGAAATCAAATTCAGCACCGGCCATAAGCCTCATATCCATTAGAACTCTGTTTCAAACCTCCATAACACTGACAATGATACAAGAACCACGAAAACCTCATAACTAACACCCGAATCAACAAGTCACAACTAACACCACTGGGCACACACCCTGGAAGCTAAAATTTAAGAAGCATCGAACAAAAATGACTGAATATGTAAAAAGAAACACAAAAGAGAAATATCAAACAAGCCTGACATGCACAACTCTTTGTCAGTACTAACCTACAAAACAATATAACAAGGAAAGAATTAAAGCATATGAACAAATCACAAGGATCTCATCCTGATATAACTTCTACCGCGATACATAGCCCAGTTCGAACACATCAAATCACATGAAACCACGAGGGTCCCGCCCTCAACTCTAAATCACAAGTAGGGTATACATCAAACCAGTTGGAACCTCTCACTAGATCAATTCCGTCAACAAAATTACAACACGTACTGGCTCCTACACCGGTGGAGCATTAAAAATTGCAGCTCGAAACCAAAAATACTCAGAAATTACAGCAAGCCTACTGTAATGGACAACAAGAATTCACTACTAGTCTCATAACTCTCAATAATAAATAATAAAATGATAGGCACGACTACTACTCATAAAATCTCCCAAAAGAGGCAAACACGTAAACAAAGTGCAAATCATGAAACACATCCATAAGTGGAGCAACAAATAGGGGAACTTGCCTCGATAAGCAGTATTGTAATAAAATACGGATGGTGCTCCTCCTTAACAAATCGAAAGAATACCTGAATGACATCATCTGGCGCAGTGACCTCAAGCCTACTATATGAAACACATCAATGGACTGGGCCTCCCCCTCTTGGGCGTCCCCTACTCGCCTGAATACCTCGCTGTGACACGTTTGCCTGAAGCCTTGGACAATCTCTCACCATGTGGATGATATCTCCATACTCAAACCAACCTTGCTATTGACGTGGCTGTGGGAACTGTGTGATACGGGTACTCCGAGACCTATGAGTACCTGAAACACTAGGTGACGCCTGAAGTGAAAACTAAACTAGCTGACCCACAAAACCTTTACCGTGTCGGACCCTGCCTCCAAAATAAAAACCAGTAGATCTCTCCAGCCTTTGAGGCCTCCTTGCCTCCCTGTACCCTCTCTCCTGATCTCGTCTGTCCTCTCGCTCTCGATCCACATGCCCCCTAACTGGCGAGCGATCTCTACTACCTACTGAAATGGAACATCTGGCTCCAACTCCCAAGCCATGCTGAAATGAATATCATGCCTGAGCCCCTCAATGAACCTACAAACTCGCTCTCTAACTATAGCGACTAAAGCAGGTGCATGCCTAGCCAAATCATTGAATCTCACGGCATACTTTGATACTGACATGGTGCCTGGCGCAACTACTCAAACTCCACGCACCATGCATCTCGAAGGGACTGAGGTACAAACTCTCTTAGAAACATCTCTGAAAACTAAACCCATGTAAGTGAAGCTGCATCGGCCGGGCCACCCAACTCATATGCCCGCCACCACTGATAAGCCGCTCCCTTAAACTAGAACGTAGTAAAAGCAACCCCACTCGTCTCAACAATACCCATAGTGTGGAGAATGCAATGGCACTCCTCTAGAAAACCCTGTGCACTCTCTGAAGCCAAACCACTGAATGTAGGAGGATCGTATTTCTTGAACCTTGCAAGTCTAAGCTGCTCTTCCTCAGATGTTACTTCCTTGACCACAGGCTGAACTGGAACCACAGGTTGTGTTGCCATGACACCTAGAACCTAACCAACATGAACTCACTGCTCTGGAGTGTGGGCCGCAGGAGTCTGAGCTCATCCCCCGATCTGTGAAGTAGCTGGTGCAACCGAAATTAACCCCGCCTAAGCCAATGTACCAAACATGCTCAGGAATTGTGCTAAAGTCTCCTGAAGTCCAGGTGTAACAGCAGGCGCCTCCGAAACCTGCCCCCAACTGGAGCTACTGGCGGCTCCTCAACTACTACTCTAGTAGGTGCTCTAGCTGCAACACATACTCCTCGTCGGCCTCTGCCTCTGTCGCTAGCGATGCCTACTCCGAGAGCAGCGTCGTCGATAATTATAGCTCGTGCCCTCACCATCTGTGAGAGAATGGAATGATAAAAGTTCAAACTCCGAGATCGATAAGCTCGCATGATAGGAATGAAAGAATTGAAATTATCCTAATAGTTTCGTAGCCTCTCGAAGATAAGTACAGGCGTCTCCGTACCAATCCGCAAGACTCTACTAAACTCGCTTATAACTTGTAGCACCTATGAACCTAGAGCTCTGATATCAACTTGTCACAACCCAATTTTTCCCCCGTTGGACATCATGATGGCTCCTAGTCTTAGGTACTAGGTAACCCGAACATTCAATGAATGACAAAAATAATAAAGAAAAATTTAAAAATCTCGATATAGAAATCTTTACAAAATTTCAATTCCTAAAATTGGTAGTATAAGTCATAAGCTCAACAGAGTTCACTACAACTTCTAAAATACAACTGTTTGAAAAAATAAGTAAAAATAGTGTAAATACAAAATGAAAGGTGACTCCAAAGCCTGCGAATGCAGCAACAGGTTTACCTTGAGTCTCCACAGCAACGGCCCGTACAGCTACTAACAAACAATACCTGGATATGCACAAAAAATGTGCAGAAGTATAGAATGAGCACACCACAGCGATGCCCAGTAAGTATCAAGACTAACCTCGGTGGAGTAGTGACAAGGAACAGTCAAGACACCCACCGATCTAATAAACTAACAAGTATAAGCATATGGAAAACATAATCTAATATATCTACATAAAGACTACGCAATAGGACTAACAATACGGTAATTTCAATAAGGAATGAACAACAAGTATCAGCGGAATACCATAAAAATGGCACAGAAGAGTGCACGAAAACTCAACCCAAATCCGAAATCACAGATACATCAAGGACAAGTAATGTCTCAGCAACTACGACAGTTTTCACATCAGGTCTTAGTCAAAGAAACTACCGAAGTACCAAACCCTGGGGCAAATTAAAACTCACGGGTCTCAATACCTGAACCCTAATAATTGGCATCCTGTGCCCTTATCACACATCATGATCATGCTGACAACTCACGTGCCAAATAGAGCCACTCTCACATATACGACAAGTAAACAAAGGTGTGCATCAACATTCAACAATATCAAGAAGACCTCTAATTCGAAAAGGGTGTTTATCTACGTGTATGCTTGTGCAAATTTCCTAACATTGTTCATACCAGCTATTAAGCAAAAGGAAAAGAACGGACAACACGTAGAATGTTTCCTCAAAACTTTCACAAGATAAAACTCACACAGATAAGTGAACTACTACACAAATAACCACAACAAGAATGCCCCCAGGCCATCACAAATCCTCATAATAAATCCCTGTCATAGCCCACCTTGGCTCACCACGTGTGCAATAATAATATAGTAAGTGCCCGCCTTGTCTCGCCACACGTGCATTATGACGTTCCCATCTTGTCTCACCACATGCGCAACCTATATATATATTTATATATATATATATACTGCCTTGTCACCCCGCGTGTGTAAATATCAACAGAAATAATGTCACAGCAGAAACCTCGTGCAACCCCAATAACATTCGCACGGCAGAAACCTCGTGCATCATAATAACAACAATCGTACAGAAAAAACCTTGTGCATCAGAATAGTAGGTACAACATCAACAATGACAATAAATACAAGAATGCAGCAAGTAAATCAACTCAACAATTTTAGATCACAAGAAACGGTAGAACTAGCTCACTAGGAATAACCACAATAGAGAATGCTAGGAGAAATCAGAACAGCTTAACAGGGAAGAGAATATTATATAACAGCGATCCCACCATATACAGTCCAACAACAACAAGGGAACTAACATGAATCAAACAATTCCAAATGAGGACATATCAACCAAATATAGGATATCTTAACTTCTTTTAAGGTTGGGCAATTACGAAAATATACAACAATTTCAATTAAGGATAGGCAGGGTAAAGATAATCATAGCTTCAATTAAGACTAAACAAATTCAAGAGAGATAATAATGATTTCCAATAAAGACAGACAACTATGAAAAGATAGCATGACAATAGAAGAGATAAAATTCTTCGGTTAAGTCAAATAAGAGTCAAATAAGCAATAAGAGTGAATCATAAAGCAATTAATTCCAATTAAAGCATGTGGAGGTAAACCTAGTAAATAGGAAACTCAATCATATCAAGAACAACTTCATACTCAGTGAATACAAGGACCTAAGAACCCTAAAAGGCCAACTTTCCACAAATAAGTCCGAGCCGCACTCGTCACCTCACGTACATGGACTACAATCAACATAGAAGGCTGTAGGGTTCTTACCTTTTAGGAAAGATTAGGCAAGATACTTACCTCAAAGATGACAGACTGATACTCAAAAATAAACTTCTCGAGTGAAATGAACTCCGGATAGCTCAAATCTAATCAAAATAACTGAAAAGCACAAATAAAACTCGTAAGAAACTATTCCGGAACATGAAGCCTCAATCTTTATCAAAATCTAAAAATCAGTCCAAAAGTCGACCCCCGAGTCCGCACCTCGGAACCTGATAAATTTCATAAAACCTGAACACCCATTTCGATATGAGTTCAACCATACTAAAATTATCAAATTCCGATACCATTTGGCCCTTCAAATCATTATTTTTCATTTTGAAAACTTTCTTTAACAACCACCAATTTCCTCAACTCAAAACACAATTTAAATGATAAAAATAAAGAAAAATCAGGGAATACAAAAAAATCTAGGTGAAGAGCACTTACCCAATCGATTTGCTTGAAAAACCCAAAAAGAAGCTCCCAAAACGGAAGTCTAAAACTCAAAATATGGAGAAAATTGCAAACCCTCGAATATAAATCTCTGCCCAGGCGTGACCACACCCGTGACAAAATTAGCAGCTTCTGCGCAACCGCAAGTGCGCATGACCAACCACACATGCGCTCCCTCTCGCTTCTGCGCCCAAGTATTCACTTCTGTGGTGCCGCATATGCGTACCATTTCTCCGCATCTGTGGAGACTGCCAAGACCAGCTCCACTCGCACATGCGTCTCCATATTTTCACCTGCGACCATCAAACCTGCGCCCCGGGTCCACATGTGCGTTTTCACCAGAACTCAGACCTCCTCAACACCATGAAAACCATCCGAAACACGTCTGAAACACGCCCGAGACTCTCGGGACCCCGTCCAAGCATACTAACAGGTGCCATACCTAACACAGACCCGATCGAGGTTTCAAATCACATCAATCCACACTGAAACTACGAATCGCACCATGAATCAAACTTATGAACTTTCAAATCTTTCAACTTCTAAAACACGCGCCGAAACTTATCAAATCAACCAAGAATGATGCCAAATCTTGAAGACAAGTCCCAAATGACATAACGGAGCCGTTCCAACTCTCGAAATCACATTATGACCCCAATATTATAGTAGTCAACTCTTGGTCAAACCTCTCCATTTTCCAAACTTTAACTTTTCCAACTTTCGCCGAAATGCTCCAATTTACCCTACGGATCTTTAAATCCAAATTCGGATGCACGCCTAAGTCCAAGATCACCATACGAAGCTGTTGAGATAATCCAAAACTCATTCTGGAGCCGTTTACACAAAAGTCAAACTACGGTCAAATTTTCACCGCTTAAGCTTCCAAAACTAGAATCATTCTTCCAAATCGACTCCGAATCATCCGGTAACTGAATTCGACCGTGCAGACAAGTCGATACACATAATATGAAGCTGTTCAAGACCTTATGCCGCCGAACGGAGCTTAAATTCTCAAAACGACCGGTCGGGTCGTTACATACACTTGATAGATTTAATACACATTCCATTAATTACAATTACTCACTAGACGTTACTTTTCCCATTCCTATTACCCAATGTCAGTTAGTAATTATATTGGTTACTATAAATATTATGTTATAAATACTAACACACATCCCCTTATTCACAACTTTCTTCTTTTCTTCATTAATAATTAATAATTCATCGCTTTCCCGTTCGAAACTTTATGTGCATAAAATTTCTTTTCTTTCTTCTTTTTCCTTTTTCTTTGTTTTGAAAGTACGAGAGGGGGGGTGAATTGTACACGATTTAAAAATCTTAGTTGACTAAGTATGAGTTTAGTCGACTAGACTTTGTGCAATGATTGATTTAAGTAGAGATAAATTAAATGAGCAAAATGATAACAAAACACAATAATTTTTATACTGGTTCAGTACCGGTGTGGTACCTACATCCAGTTCCCTTGGTTCATAGGGTTTCTCTTAGATCTTTGATAAATATTTACATTGTGATGGTTTTAGTTCGTTTATTACCAACGTTATACAGCAATAGTAGTTCTTTCCAATATTGAAACAACTCTCGTTTTGTGTTTTAACTCTTCCTACTTTTTGTGACACTTGTAGACTCAAGAATACAATATTTGTACTAAGAACTAGAAAGGCTTAGAAACACATGATGTAGTTGTGTAATCATTTTCTTGTTTGCCAATCTTCTTATATGAGAGTTTTGAGTAGCCATTGCAGATTGAACTTTGATTGAGGCACAAAATATTCTAAGAGATTTTGACCCAAGGGTGCCTCCGAATCCTGCACAAGAGATGGGGCTTGATTCGTTTACGTCTTTCCCTTTCATGTTCATAATCAAGGGAGTGATTTGTGGCTTGATTTGATCGATCAATCTTCTGTATCTCCATATTCCAAATCAGTCCTTGAAGTAGGGCCTAACTTTTTTTAGTGGTTGCACTTGATTTGTTTCCTTTTTGATAGGCTCGACGTCCTTAGATTTAGCTTGGTATTGACTTCCTTTAGCGCTTGGACTTGATTTTGTTTCCTTTTGGATGGATTTGATGTCCTTTGATTTAGCATCATTCTTGCTTCCTTTGATTTCGTTTCCTTTCTGATGTCCTTACCAAAGGGACTTCGTTTGAAGTAGTGTTGCCTCCTAATTTCCTACAATTAATTGGATACAGTTAGATTTGCACTATTTTCATAATTGAAATTAGGTGTAACAATCTCCCCCTTTTTTATGATGACAATCAAAAAGAGTAAACAGAGTATACTTCCCTTCCATAGCTTAAGATGCCTGCTCCCCCTGAGTTGTTGCTTTTGGTTTACTCATCAATTCCCCCCCCCCCCCCGAGTTGTTGCTCTAGTTTACTCATCACGTTTCTCCCCCTTTGACATCAATCAAAAAGAAGAAAACCAAGTTCAGACAGAACATCCATAATAATGTAGATAATAAACAAAGTAGTTAGGGTAGAATAGGTTATACCTTTAGTAGAGGCACATGGTGATAGTTCTTACAGACCAACGCAAAAGTATTTCACAAAATAAAAAACAAGCAATGAAAAAAAAAGATTTTTTTAATACACACACACACACTACCTGATGCAAAATGAGTCATAGGAGGTTTCAACTTCTTTGGTGATTTTGTCCATCTTTTCTATCATGGAGTTGGATGCCCTGATTCCTTGCCTCCTCATGGCTTCCATGTCCATCCTGATCTTAGCCACATATGTGCATGTTTCTTTGGTGACTTCCCTGATCTTGTCCACCTGTTCTTTCATTGCAATGAGCAGGATTTTTACCCCATCTAGACTTTGCTGAATCTGCTGTAGGTTGTTAGTGGAAGTAGACTAAGGCTCTGTTGGTTCAGTAGGTGCTTCAACCTGTACTGGAGCACTTTCAACCTTGACACGTCTAAACCATCCATCGTTATGTAACCTATCATAGCAAAGGTTGTCTTATCATAGGTACTTGTAATGTGCTTGGGCGAGAAAGGTGCCAAGTCAACCTTCATGACTTCAAGAATATGCGAGACGAGTAAACCATAGGGTAAACAAGCAACAGAAGAGGATATATCCTTGATATTTTCAAGCATATACTAAGGAATCCACACAAATCAGTCAAGCCTTTTATTGTTCATAAGCTTGTAAAGAGTAAAGATATCTCTAGTAGTTAAAGTGCTGAGAGATGCAGTCCTAGGAAGTATAGTAGTAGCTATAATGTCGGGATGTTAAAACATGAGATTTTTAGGACCAATGTTAGGAGGGTTTTTAGACAGAAAAGCTTTTGGCTCTTCTAAAGAAACTTCAAAGTCTTTAGGCCAAAAATTTTGCACAAAAACATCATAACCATGAAACTTAGCAGAAAATATCTTCTCAAATTGATAGGAATCAAGAACAATCCGAGTGCCTAAAACTATTGACTCCAAAACATCTTTGTCATAAATAAATAGATTTGCATAAAACATCCTTACAAGCTCTTCTACACAGAATTTCCAATAGTATCAAACAAAGGAGAAAGACGTTGTAAATAAAAAATAGCAATCACATCATAGTGCAAATTTTTCATAAGAGAGAGACTTATACAACGTCCATAAGAAATAGATTTAGACTTATAGGACTCAAACCTTGATTTCTCACTTGGTCAATAGAAGTTCAGTTTGTCCTCTGTCCTAAAATCTGTGCTTTCCACTTTCCCTTTCTTGCATGCAGGCTTTTTGGGGGTTTGCTCCATAAGTCTCTTTCCTGCCTTTTTCTGGCTAATGGGAAGATCCTCCGATGATTCACTACTTTTATTATCAGTTTTGAGGAAGTCTTAATAGAGGGATGATTCAAGGTCGGTGGTTTCTTCAGGATTTGGGGTTTTTCTAAAATCGTCTGTTTCGTCATGTGGTAGTAGAAGATGAGAGGTTTATCTTTGCCATGGTAGAGGAATTTTGTGAGAAGTGATGGAGAATGAGAGAGGAAGGGGGTACTTATCTAGGATTTTGGAAGGTTGAATGGTTGCATCTAGTTAGAGGAAAAAGCAGGTTCAGATGGAAGTGACACTTCTGAGAAGTTGCTTCGGCGGCACTAATGGAAGTGTAACAATAACACTCATCAAATTGATACACTCATGAATTACGTAAACTAAGAAAGGAAGTAAAATATTTTATAAAGATACAAAAGATTTTTAGACGTAATACCAATTTTTTACGCAGTAGACAAAATCTTTCTTCCGAAAGAGGTTTTGTACAAACATTAGCAAGTTGAGACTCAGTACTAATGAATTCTAACAAGATATCTCCTTTTGCAACATGATCACAAATAAGATGATGCTTAATTTTTATATGTTTTGCCCTAGAGTAATGCACATAATTTTTTGACAAACATATAGCACTTGTATTATCACAGAATATAAGAGTATAGGTAAGGGATAAATCATAATCGAGAAGTTGAAGCATGATCCAAAGAACTTGTTAAAACGACTTGACCGATTGTTTTGAGCTCTAGCGCATCATTCGGTAGTTTGAGGCCATGAGTAGATTTACCTCAGATATTTTGACTTGTACGCATGGTCGGAATTAAATTTTGGGAAGTTCAAAGTTGATTTAGAGAGAAAATTCTCATTTCGAAAGCTTTAAGTTGGGAGAATTCACTAAAGTGTGATTTTTGAGTAAACGGCCTCGGAATCGGGATTTGAAAGTTTCAATGGGTTCGTATGATGATTTCGAACTTGGGAATATGCCCAAATCAGGTTTTGGATGACCCGGGAGCGTTTCAATGCCTATTGTGGAAGTTAGTATTTTGGAAGAATTTCATAAATTTGGGTTGAAGTGCATTTCAATATTATTGATGTCCGTTTGAGATTCTGAGTCTGGGAATAGCTCCGTACGGTGATCCTAGTATTGGGAGCATGTTCGGAAGTGGATTCGGATATCCGTAGGTCATTTTGGAGTCGTTTGGCGAAAGTTAGAAATTTGAAAGTTTTTAAGGAGTTTGACTGGAAGTGGACTTTTTATATCAGGGTGGGATTTCGATTTTCGAAGGCGGAGTAGGTACATAATGTCAAATGTGACTTGTGTGCCAAATTTGAGGTCAATCGGACGTGATTTGATAGGTTTCGACATCGAATGAAGATATTTGAAGTTTTAGAGGTCACAAAAGTGTGAATTGGGGTATGATTCATGATTTCGGGTTGTTTGAGGTGATTTGAAGGCTCAACTAAGTTTGTAATGTGTTTTGTGATGTGCTTGTATGATTGGTTGAGGTCCCGAGGGCCTCAAGTGTATTTCAGGATGGTTTCGGACCGAGTTTGGGTGTTTGGAATCTTCAGTTTTCTGGTGTTCTTTTGCTGGTATTGCAGGTATTGTAAATGCGAGTATTGGTTCGCATTTGCGAGAAAGATTCGCAATTGCGAAGAAGCCTAGCCTGGGCCTGGATCGCATTTGCGAGAAAGGCAGTCACAGTTGCAAGCCTGATAGGGTTCGTATTTTTGAGTTCTGGGTTGCATTTGCAACCTAGGCAGTAGAAGCCCAGGGTTTGCAATTGCGATGATTGTGTTGCATTTGCGAACCAGGTGTCGCAAATGCGACTTCTAAGGCCTGGTCACAACTATTAATTTCGAGACTTAGACCATTTAGCTCATTTCCTTTCATGTCTTGGGCGATATTTGGAGCTTTTGGAAGAGGGTATTCACCTAGCACGTTGAGGTAAGTAATTTCTACACTACATGAGTTTAATACATGGATTATGGATAGATTAACATGTAAAAATTGGTAAAATCAAGGGTTTAGATGAAAACCTAGGTTTTGGATAAAAATGAGATTTGACCATGAAAATGGCTGTGGAATTTGGTAATAATCATATATTTGATTTCATAAGGTTATGGGTAACTATTTTCTTCGAAAATTCCCGGAATCCGAGCACGTGGGCCCGGGGGGGGGGGGGGATCTTGCATTTAGGATTGAGTAATCACCTTAATAGTTGGAATATGAATTTTTGAGCGTATATTGATGTGTTTATACACCATTTGAATAGTTTTGGATTGTTCGGTACCGATTTGAGAGTTTGAGTTCATTCTTGGACCGGAAAGTAGGCCTTAAGATGAGGTACCCCTTTCTAACCTTGTAAGAGGGAATTAACCCCATAGGTGAAATAATTGAATAAGTGCTTCTATTTGTGGGGGATATGTACACACGAGGTGACGAGAGTCCATGCGTAGCTACTATTATGCTTAAGTCCGGGTAGTCTAGGACCTAAAATCATGTTATACTTACAATATTTGTAACCTTATTGTATATTTAAAATGCTTAAATCATATCGAATTGGTAAGTGAACTTCTAAAAGGTTAAACTTCATTTTCCTGATCGTTAAAAGAGGATTGACATTCCCTTGGATAAATGCTCCTTGAATAAATACTTGATTGACTGTTTGATTGTATTTTTCTTTTGTGGAATGGGCCTAACACTTCAGTTTAAATAGATGCATCTATGGTTCGCATCGTTCGACCCTCCAACGGTGCACATTTTAATATTATGTTGGATCGGGCCATACGACCTCGACATGATTGCGCATGACTTAATTGATTTTTTTGGAATTATTAATGATTGATGTGGCCTCATTTGTCATGACCCTAAACCCAAATCCAGTCGTGATGGCGCCTCTCGTGAGGACAAGGCCAGCCGACACTTCCCATTTCAGTTTTAATGCAAGTCAACATTAAAAATTAAGTTTAAATCATGATAATTAATCCAAAAGTGAACAGTTAACAGTACAGTTACGGAAGATAAACCTAACACAGCCCGATATTGGGGTGTCACTAGTCACGAGCATCTACTAAGGTCTAAATACAACGGAATTTCTGTAAATGTACTAAATACAGTCTAATGACATCAAAGGGAGGAAAGCAGTGTCGCGGACATCGGGCAACTACCTTGATAAACTCCAAAGACTCTGCCTCTAATCAACCAATACCCGCTACCAGGTGCAGAAATACCTGAATTTACACACAAGGTGAATGGAGTAAAGTGAGTACTCCAACTCAGTGAGTAATAATCATAACTAAAAACTGAGTGATAGAAAATCATGAAAGGTACATCAACATGCTGTATAGAAGTAGTACAAAACCAGTAAGAAAGCAGTGAAGCTGTGAAATCTCTTAAAGCGTCTTAGCTCAGTTTAAACTTCTTTTAAAAAAAAGATTTTTTAACAGTTAAGCAATTGAATGCAAAGCAATTAGAACAGATAAGCACAGAAAATCCGCCCCTCGGGCACAAATACACAATTAAATAGGTAAATGACAGACAAATAAGACAGATAAGTACATAAGGGATTGCCCCTCGGGCACAATGTCAACAATACCAGCCCCTCAGGCTATATCTCACATCACAATGGGTACATGCACTCACTAGGGGTGTGCAGACTCCTGGAGGGGCCCCTTATGTCCCAAGCGCAATATCAAACCATCTCGTGGCATCATCACTAGGCTCTCGGCCTCATATCAACAAGCCACCTCGTGGTGTACAAACTCAGTCCCTCGACCTCATAATAAAAATCAGTGTATCATCGTTGCGGCTGGTAGCCCGACCCAAAAGTATCCTCACAGCACAGGCCCTCGGCCTTACTCAGTCAAAATCACATAAGCCACTCGGGCAATAGTAAAATATGATGCTCAGCACAAAATATTATTTGAAATATCATTTGATATATTAAAACAGAGTAAACATGGCTGAGTTGTGACAACAGTGAAATATAGCATGACTGAGTTCAAGTATAAAGTCAAGACAGTGAGGAAATATTAATAAAAATTCCCTAAGGGTTCAAATAGTTGACACGAAGTCTAAATATGACATTCAACCCAAAACATGATGATATCAAATAGATTTCAGTCAAATACGCGGTAAAATAGTCATTCGGGATGGACTAAGTCATAATCCTCAATAGTGCACGAGCCCACGCTCGTCATCAAGCGTGTGTGTCCTCAATATAGCACAACTATGTGCAATCCAGGGCTTCATACACTCAGGACATCATTTACAATCATTACTTCCTCGTTCCAGTCCAAACTCTAGCCCGTGATGCCTTTGCCCTCACGAACTGACCTCCGGATGCTCCAAATCTAGCCACAATCAATACATAACCATTAAAATATGCTAAGGGAACAAAGCCCACTCGAAAATATCCAATTTATATAAAAAATTCTGAAATTGCTCAAACCCGGCCCCCCACGCCCACGTCTCGGAATCCGACAAAATTAACATCAATAGAATCCTCATCCTCCCATGAGTCTATACATATCAAGAACATCAAAATTGGACCACAAATGGCCCCTCAAATCCTCACTCAAAGGTCTCTTAATCTCAAGCCCTAATTACTCATTTTTTGCTATTGATTTTCCATGGATATCAAGCTTACAAATGTTAAAATTTATCATAGAAACAAGTTTAGGATCCAAAAATCTTACCTCCATGAAACCCTCTTGAATTCTCTCTTCAATTAGCTCTCCAAAGCTTTCTCCCGAATGAAATATGGTGAAAACCCACTCAAAAATGTGAAGGGAACCTTTTTATACATTCTGACCCAGGAATTTTCGTACTTACGATCCTTTTCCCGCTTCTGTGGTATCGCTTCTGCGACCCAAACCACCGCATCTCCGGTTTTCATTAATTTGCCAATTACCGCATCTGCGGTTAAAAACTCGCACATGCGCTACCGCAGGTGCGCCCACGACACCGCTTTCTTCGGTTCCTCAATGACTTCACATTGGCTGCATTTGCGTCTGCCTTACGCTTCTGCGATCATCGCACCTGCGGTCTCCCAACCGCAGGTGCGGTTATGACAGAACCAAATGCTTCAGCTGCAAAACTCAATTCCAAATTCTTCCGTTACCCATCCGGAATCACCCTGAGGCCCCCGGGACCTTAACCAAAAGTAAAACAATATCCCATAACCTTATTCAAACTTGTTCCAACCTTCGGAACGCTCACAACATTAAAACACCAAAATCACATCATTCAAGCCTAGGATTCACAAATCTTCCGAATTCCGCTTTTGATCAAAAACCCAACCAAACCACATACGAATGACCTGAAATTTTGCACACACCTCCCAAATGTCACAACGAAACTACTGCAACTTCTAGAATTCCATTCCGACCTCTATATCAAAATCTCACCTATCAACCGGAAAACGCCGAAATCTCAATTTCGCCAATTCAAGCCTAAACCTTCCACGGACTTTCAAAATGCATTCCGATCACGCTTCTAACTCTCAAATCACTAACGGATCTAGCCAAATCACTGCGATCATATACCAACAAGTCAAATCTTGGTCAAACTTTTCAAATTTCAAGCTTTAAACTGAGAACCGTTTCTTCCAAATTCATTCTGATTACCCTGAAAACTGAAACCAATGATTTACAGAAGTCATAATCCATCACACGGGGAAAGTCATGCCCGAGAACTGGCAAGAAAAGTGCAAAAGCTCAAAACAACTGGTCGGGTCGTTACATCCTCCCCTACTTAAACATACGTTCGTCGACAAACGTGCCTACAGTTGTTCCGAAAACCATCAAATCGTTGTGTAACCTTACCATGCACATACCCGGGGGTGATCCCACGTCACCTTATCTCGTATAGGTCCGATAACACAATGTGACTGAAATTTCACAATCCAACCTAGCCTATAAACCTTAGAACCACATTTTCACTTCCGAAATCATCCACCAGATCAGAATCTCACATCTATACTCTGAATAAGCA
Source organism: Nicotiana sylvestris (assembly GCF_000393655.2). NCBI lineage: Eukaryota > Viridiplantae > Streptophyta > Magnoliopsida > Solanales > Solanaceae > Nicotiana > Nicotiana sylvestris. The sequence continues at coordinate 139,197,744 of NC_091058.1, forward strand.
TGAACAAGCTGTAATAACCCATACCTGCAACCTCAAGTGCAATTACATTATATACCACATAACTCAAACGCTTGTAGCGATAACTTCTAATCACGGCAGCTGCACACAACAATCGAATACCGGTAGAAAACCTCTTATCAACTAAAGTCTCATCCCAACAATTTCATATTCTGCCAATGATAAATGAAACACGCAGTAACCATAGCCATTTCTTAAATCAACCATTCGCGAAGCCACCTTTCATTTGGCAAAGACCATAGCAACCTTCTGAGCCGAACCTCGATATTATCCTTCCAACATGCTGAAATCGAGTCTGTTTGTATTCATTAAAGACCCCAATGATCTTATCTAATCCAACGTCATTACTCTAGTGACATGACATATCAATACATAAAGCCGCAACTTGTGCAATCCGCGCACCAATAAGCAACGATCTGAACATACTCAAATCATGAAAATGACTCAAACGAGAGAGTTGTACCGCAAGCTCACCAGTACCACCACACACAATACTGAGAACCTGTCACATATCATAGAAACAAAACACATGAATCATACCCGCAGGATCACACCTCTATATAGCTTTGCTCCAATGCGCGACCTCATCCAAACACTAGTCCACATGAAACACCTCAAGTCACTATGCTTAAAAATTGACAACCATGCGCTATATGATGTCTAAAATCAAAGCAATCATCATAACCACTGCGAATAAATTGACATAATATTACACATACCCGAAGGGACATAACCGATACGCCATCCGCCGAGCAATACCCAGTACTCTTTCCCTCTCGACTTCCACTATCCCAATGGAACCACACCATCTGTGCCTATAACCAACAAATCATAACGTCTCGCAACATAGAAAAGTAATTCATAGATCAACTCAGAACACTAATAGCTCAATAACAACCGAATCAACACATCCCTGACCAATAGCGACTCAAAGTCAACAAAGCCATCTCGATGCAGAACACATATCTATATAGATCTACCAATGAACTTCTTATCAAGGAGTTCCGGAAGCTACTCCTTCAACTCCTCTCACTTTGCCGATGCCATACGATACGATGCCTAGCACCAAATCAATACTGAAATCAACAACCCTGTCCGACGACATGCCCGAAAGCGAGAAACACATCCAAAAAAGTCCCCCATCTCTAGAACAGAATCATTGGTAGGAGTCTTTGCACTGACATCCATCACGAAGGCCAAATAAGAAAGAAAGCCCTTCCCAGCCATCCGCTGGGTCTTCAAAAATGACACCACCCTACTAGGAACGTAATCCGTCGAACCTCACCACTCAATCTGTGGCATTCCTGGCATAGCCAACATTGCTGCCTTAGCGCAATTATCCTGAATAACATGACACGAAGACAACTAGTATGTACCCAATATTACATCAAAATCTATATACTAAGCAACAAAAGATCCACTTGGGTCTCTAAATCCCAATAGTCCCTAAACAGTATCGATACATGCGACCCACAACCACATCATAACCTGTATATGAGAACTCCCAGTCTCCAACTCCATATAGTACACGAATCACTATACCTGATCCCAATTCCGCCATCCAAATATACAACGCACCTCTAATACCCAATCATTCCATGAGAGGTACTCTTATAAACCTTCTGTGCCACCAAGCAAACTCGAATATCGCCAGTTGATCTGACAGAAGAGTGCTGCAATACTAATGAAGTACCATCAACTTAATCACATTGCCTTTTTCTGGAACATGTACCCTCGTCGAATCACCCCAATTAGCAATACCATTTCCTTAATCATCTAAAGCTCATTTCCCTGATTATCTGAAATTGCCCGCTGCCAATGGATTTTTTTAATGATCTTCCCTTCAGAACTGAACCAAGACTTACACATGCAAATCTCAAGCCTACACCACATACTACATAAACCATACTGTCCTAGGATAACCATGAGAACTTCGTATCCCCCTCTGAGCCATAAGCAACTATGTACTCAACTAGCCAAGAACTTTCCATTGATCCCATCTAGAAGAAAATCACTATACATCCCATGTTCCTCATGCGAGCAGAAAATATACCTCTCTAACCGTGGTAGAAATCATCAAGAACTCTCCGACTCCCTTTTTCACAAACCAAATCCGATAGGACTGAATCCCTCTAACTCAGCCAAACTACGCAGGCCGCTAAAACCCAAAAGCATTGCCGTGAAACACCTACAGAAACTCATTACCTCGTAAGGACCAAAGGAAATAATCATATCCTTACTATACCGATACATCCTACTACCAAGCTATACTATCTATCCAAGTTCCCTCTAATTGATCTTCAACTAGATGCTTCTTCTTGCTATAACACCACCATTCTCTAACCCAGACTCACCACACGAGTCCCAAGCATAAATCCACACCGTCTAAGGCTCATAAGCCGCTGAGTACTCTCTTAAATTTTTTCCAAAAGCACCACGCTCACTACCCACTCCGAAGAGACTGCCTGTGAATCCAAAGTCATTACCTTCACCTTTCTGATACCGATATATATAGAATCCCATAATTGATATAGAATTGCCACAAACCTTGACACCCTCAAAGGCAAACCTCAATTTCTAACCAATTATACAATTTGAAAATCTTCAATTATTACATGTAAAATCTTGAACCCATTAGAACCATTCTCGAGAGTCATCCACTCTACTCAAACTGCAATTAGACTAATCAAATGAACTGAACAACCTGTTCCTCATTAGCACTCCAGCACCGCAGAATGTAACCTTACCTTAATGCAACCAAGCAACTCCCTGTTCTAAGCACCCTTTACCCATAACAACTCAAGATATTCTGTGATTCTCATATACCTACAAAGCATAACATAACCTTTTCCTTTATTCGAGCCATCCTCGGTCTCAAATCTTTGTAAGCCATAACGGATTCACCTGAATGCCTCAAACTGGGACAAACATAGCACATAACCGTGCAATCAACTAATCAATAGCAGACTCCCCCACTTGGCTCAAAGCCATAGATCAAAACACATTCAATAACTCATAACGCATATACTCTATTTCTGCCATAATACCATAGCGAGATTAAACTTTATTCTTCATAAGCTCGTGAAACATAGACCATCTAGTACTTTAACTCTTATGCAAATCTCGCATTCACTTTCGTAACAGTTAAACCCACTCTCTTAAGTGACCCAAATTTAAATTGCAACACATATATTTCACTTGTAAATGAGATCTTCTAACGAACAACATAAGGATTACACAAGCTCAGAACACTCCGCAGGAGATAACCCACCTGCGTTGCCTTAAACTAGCATTTCTATATACCTTCCACCGTCATAAACATTATGCAACCGCTTAATCTTCCTACGTTTGAACTCCCACCGCAACATGAAATCTACTTCACTTCCAACTAGGAAACATGAAAATATTCTTCACACACCCGTAACACGAAGCTATACATCTAATCACGATGGAAGTCAAACACAAAATAGTCCTGGCTGCCCCAAACCAGACCCTTCTAGTCGTTTCCAAATCATATGAATACACCTCACAGTCATAACATACTCATCACGTAGCTGCCCAGTCAGTACTTCCCTTAATAGGGACACAACAACACATATAGATCCAGAAGCACGTGCTCACGCAATCAATAGCTCAAGGCTCAAGCTATGGCAAAATCTGGCTTCGAGTCATCCAGACCGGCCCAACATCAATGCACAAAGAATCACACCTTGCCCCTCGACCAGGGAATAACAAGCCATCGATGCATATCTGATATTGAGCGCTCATGCGCGCTTGCGAACGCGTGGAAGAAATTCGAAGAGTTATAATTCAAGCTGAATCAAGGACTCACGATATGAATTCAAGAATGTGACATTTTTCCTAAAGGTTCTGCAGCCTCCCGTGGATAAGTACAGACGTCTCCGTACCGATCCGCAAGACTCTACTAAACCTACTCATGACTCGTAAGACCTGTGTAACCTAGGCTCTAATACCAACTTGTCACGACCCTAAACCTGAACCACGTCGTGATGGTGCCTCTCGTGAGGACAAGGCGAACCGACACTTCCCATTTCAGTTTTAATTCAATCAAACATTAAACATTAAGTCTAAATCATGATAATTAATCCAAAAATGAATAGTTAACAGTATAGTTGCGGAAGATAAACCCAACACAGCCCGATACCGGGTTGTCACTAGTCACGAGCATCTACTAAGGTCTAAAATACAATGGAATTTCTGTAAATATTCTAAATACAGTCTAATGACATCAAAGGGAGGAAAGCAGTGCTGCAGACGTCGGCCAACTACCTTGCTAAACTCCAAAGACTCTGCCTCTGATCAACCAATACCCGCTACCAGGTAGAGAAATATCTGAATCTGCACACAAGGTGCAGGGAGTAAAGTGAGTACTCCAACTCAGTGAGTAATAATCATAACTAAAGACTGAGTGATAGGAAATCATGAAAGGTACACAACATGTTGTATAGAAGTAGTACAAAACCAGCAAGAAAGCAATGAAGCTGTGAAATCTCTTAAAGCATCTTATCCAGTTTAAACTTCTTTAAAAAAAAACTTTTTAACAGTTAAGCAATTGAATGCAAAGTAATTAGAACAGATAAGCACATAAAATCTGCCCCTCGAGCACAAATACACAATTAAATAGGTAAATGACAGACAAATAAAATAGATAAGCACATAAGGGATTGCCCCTCGGGCACAATGTCAACAATACCAGCCCCTCGGGCTATATCTCACATCACAATAGGTATCGGCGCTCACTGGGGGGGGTGTAGACTCCTGGAGGGGCCCCTTACGGCCCAAGCGCAATATCAAGCTATCTCGTTGCATCATCACTAGGCTCTCGGCCTGATATCAACAAGCCACCTCGTGGCGTACAAACTCAGGCCCTCGGCCTCATAATCATAATCAGTATATCACTGTTGCGGCGTGCAGCCCGACCTAAAAGTATCCTCACAGCACAGGCCCTCGGGCTTACTTAGTCAAATTCACATAAACCACTCGGGCAACAGTAAAACATGAAGCTCAGCCCAAAATATTATTTGAAATATCATTTGATATATTAAAACAGAGTAAAAAGTCAAGACAGTAAGGAAATATCAATAAAAATCCCCTAAGGGTTCAAATAGCTGGCACGAAACCCAAATATGGTATTCAGCCCAAAACATGATGATATCAAATAGATTTCAGTCAAATACACGGTAAAATAGTCATTCGGGACGGACTAAGTCACAATCCCCAATAGTGCACGACCCCACGCTCGTCATCAAGCGTGTTTATCCTCAATATAGCACAACGATGTGCAATCCGGGGTTTCATACCCTTAGGACATCATTTACAATCATTACTCACCTCGATCCGGTCCAAACTCTAGCCCGCGATGCCTTTGCCCTCACGAACCGACCTCCGAATTCTCCAAATCTAGCCACAATCAGTACATAACCATTAAAATATGCTAAGGGAACAAAGCCCACTCAAAAATATCCAATTTACATCAAAAATCCCAAATTGCTCAAACCCGGCCCCCGGGGCCCACGTCTCGGAATTTGACAAAATTAACATCAATAGAATCCTCATCCTCCCATGAGTCTATACATATTAAGAACATCAAAATTGGACCACAAATGGCCCGTCAAATCCCCACTCTAAGGTCTCTTAATCTCAAGCCCTAATTACCCATTTTTTGCTATTGATTTTCCATGAATTTCAAGCTTACAAATGTTAAAATTCATCATAGAAATAAGTTTAGGGTCCAAAAATCTTACCTCCATGAAACCCTCATGAATTTCCTCTTCAATTATCTCTCCAAATCTTTCTCCCGAATGAAATATGGTGAAAACCCACTCAAAATCGCGAAGGGAACCTTTTTATACTTTCTGATCCAGGCATTTTCGCACCTGCGGTGCTTTTCTCGCTTCTGTGGTATCGCTTCTGCGATTCAAACCACCACATATGCGGTTATTGATACCCAATTTTTCCCTATATATTTTCAGTATGCAATGGCATATATAAGCATGTTCACAGGTTTTATCATGTTTTCCATAATTTTAAAAGGTTTAAATCGATTTATTTTCTCCCTTTTTATCCATAAAATCCTCAATAATCATTTCCAAAATTATTGTTTTGATAATTCTTCTATTTTATTTCTATATTTATGCCAAAATATGGCTAAAGTAATTTTTACAATTATATTTAGTATTTTTAAAGCTAAATTGCACATAATTGCAATATTAGCCATTTTAAAGTTTAATTATGTTTTATATGCAAAAAATTGGATCCTGTATTTTTAAATTATTAATTTTGTATTATAAATCACTATATTACTTTAAAATTAGTTTTCAAAAACTATTTAGTATTTTAATAAATTAAATAGGGAAAAATAGTTATTTAAAATATAGCCAAATTGGCTTTCAATTATAGCCCAAAATTGGACCCCAATTTTCCAGCCCAATTCTAATTAAAACCTGACCCACACCCTCTTTACCCATGCCCAAACCCGGAAGCCCCACCTATCCTTCTCATACTGGTCGTTGATCTCTAAGATCAACGGGCCCTATTTTCCCTTACCATAATTAATCCCAAACGACCCCCTCCCAAACCCTCTCATTTGTTACAGTCAGCTGCCCTAGAATCCTCTCTCTTTTCAAATCTCTCTGAAACCTAAAGCTAACCCTAGCCGCCGTCACCCAAGCTAACCCTAATCCCTTCAATCCCCACTCAATCCATGGACTCCCATGGCTGTTTGAGACGTATACTTGTCTCCTATGTCTCCTGGTTGTCTTTTTTCGTAATTTCGTGGAAAGATCTCGAAGAGATCTAGTCCAGATCTTGTTCAACTTCTACCCATGGTCTTTTATGCTACTTTCCGACCATCCATGCCTGTTAGAGTAAGGTCCATGGCTTTTCCGACTGAAACTGGTAATGATCTAATATTTTCTCATCTTCTTTGGGTTCTCTAAACACTAACTCTTGAGACTTGTTACTTCTCTTTAGATCTGTCTTCGATCTAGGTGTATCCATGGGTTTTAACTGATCTTTTCTTAGTCTCTTTTATTTTCTGAAAAAACCTAGATAAAAATCCTCTGATCCTTTTAGATCTGTAATGGATCTATGGATTTCTTAAGGTTTTCACTTGTTTTCCTCAAAATATTTCTCCGATTTCAAATGGTTTCTTCATTTTCCAAATTAGGGTTTCAAAACTCTTTTTGTAAAAAACGATCTCTTTCTGATTACTATGATTTTTAGCATATTTAAACATTACCTGAGTCTTTCCTTTTGGCTCGATTCACTTTTTGTAAAGAAACCCTAATACCTCTGGGTTCGATTTGAAGTTTGAATTTGTTTGATGTGTGTTTGCATGACTATCATGAACATTCTGGGCTTTATGTGTGTTCTATATGCTCTTGTGCTTCCTATTTTGATTTTTTCTTAATGTTTCTTTGATCTTGTCCAAACCCGTGTCATTTATGGGTCTGACCATTTGTTTTGATTGTTCACATAATTTTTGGTGATTCTGTGTAATCTCCTTAAACTTACAACTTTGATTTTGTGTATTTTCCTTGTAATTCTGTACTGATTTTTCGAAATTGCTTCCTTACTTTTGTGATACTTTCCTTACTTAGTGTTGATTCCCTATGATTTTCAACCTCATTTGTGATTCTCTAAACTAATTTTCAGAATGAAATTGTACTCTACCCTGTTTATGTGCACAATATGCTGTTATACTTTCCTTACTTGAAAATATCCTGTACTTAGTCCTTATTACATGCTACATACTTTTACTATTACTATTATGGTAAAATCAGTCTTACGAGCAATTATTTTCCTTATTTGATACAACTTATACCCGTTTGAACTATGACTCCCTAATTGAAGGAAGTCCGGGTCTTTAATTGATTCTAATTTGTACTATTTCTATAATTATGATAAGTCAATACTTGTTACCTTATTTTCCTGCTTGTTTTCAACAACTATAAATACTCTACCCTCTCTTCTTTAAACATACAAACAATAGTTCAGAACACACACACACACACACACACACATTCAAACTCTCTTTTCTTTCTCTACTACTTGTGCTACTGCTTTGTCTAGCCGGCTGAAAGCCAAGGTTAGACTGTGGAACTATATTTGCTTTACTTTTCTGCACTTTGCTTCCTTAATTGGTACGTTTCTAGTTCAATTTTGAAACTCAACCCTATGTGCTTAATTGCTTGTCAATCCCCGTCTCTTTCTGCATTACCTTAATGGCTCATGTTGTTTGATTTCACTTCTTGTTCACTGCATTACTCAGCATATTTAAGTTCTGCCCTCTTTTGTTCAAAATGTAATCAGCATGTCTATTTGAGTTTTGGTTATGTCCCTCAATCATTATGTCTCCTGATGTATCTGATTAACACTAATTCGTGACTAATTATGTGTAATAGACCCCTGCATGGCTACTCCCGTACCATGTCCCCTACTACTGTTATAATTTCAAGTATGATTCCCTTGCAGTAGCTGTTTATGTTCTGAAGACCAATCAGCCCCTACTCACTCCTTGTATTTGTTGGTCTATGTGCATCTCTTCTCAGCCATGATTATGTGTTTCTGATTCCCAACCCCTACTTCCCTGTTTGTAACTCTTGAAGCTGTACTACTATTTGAACTTGTTCTGTATGTGGTGTTGTTGCTCCTATTCCTTTCTCCTTTTCAAAAATTGTTCTGTTGTCTTTTGCAAACTCACCTCAAACATGACTGTATTCAAAACTTTTTTTTTTTTAAACTCAATTCCTCTAAAGTTATGTCAAGCACTCTCACATGTACTCTTAGACCACTAGGTTCTGCCCCTTTTGTGTGAGCCTTGCTTTGGGATCCTTGAGCTCCCTCTGAACTTGGACACATAAAACCTGGACCTTCCACACTGCACTTACTCTGTCTTGGTTATATAAACTGTGTATGAGCACTGCCTGGAATCCTTGGAGGTTCTTAGGGAACTCTGACATGCCCAGGTATGAGAAAGGCTATGGAACAATATTGGCACTTGAGGTGGTTTATTACATAACTCAGAGAGGAAGTCTTAATCAGGCTTTCTATAGTATAACTTCTTATTTTTCATTGCTACTTATGTAATGTTGGTCTGTAATAATTTGTAAACAAGTATTGGGGTAGCTAGTGAAAAGGGATAGGGTAAATATGCATGCCATAATTTGTTAAGGGTAGAAAACATGTTATTAGGTTTATATTCCTAATTGTGCAATAGAAACCATGCTTAGGATCCATACAATGCACTAGAAATCATGTTCTTAGGACCTATGTTTCTTGCTTCAACACCTCATTCATTGATCTATGCACTTAGAAATCCTGCTCTCCGGGAAATTCTGCAATCCTGCCATGTGCATTTAGAAATCCTGCTCTTAGAAAATTCTGCAATCTTGCCATATGCATTTAGAAATCTTGCTCTAAGAATTCTGCGCCATGAGTTTTACACATGCACCTTAGACACCATATTTTAGGATCGTATTTGCACTTGCATTCACACTTAGTGTAAATTGCTTATTATAAAAGAGGTAAAAACAGCTTCACACTGGATTTTCCCGTTTAAAATAACTGGTAATAATCTCTGCATTTGACTAGAACAACATGCTCTTAGGGTAAAAATAAGCTCCAAACCGTCTTTTAATAAGTCTGAATAACTACTGCATTTTGCTTTACGCCTAGGCAAGCCTTAGGTAATAACTTAAATAAAACTGGAACTGCCTTTGTTAATTATCAACTATTAAAATCAGTAGGCAAACCTGATTCGGACTTCTTTTCTGAGTCATGTAATAAATTTGGTTCTGCTGATATCACTTAGATACCATGCTTTAGTATTCAAATATAGACCTTAATTGTGTATGAGTCATGCTGTTTATGTGCATTATTTGTGGAGGTATATCTGAGCCTTCTACTTGTTTCTACGTTTTCCCCCTTTAAATGCAGTCCTACCTGTTTTGTATGTCGCCTTAGTATTTTGCCCTTTAAACTTGAGGGTCTGCCTAGAACCTACTTATTATAGGATAGGAGCCCTAAATTCCTTTGTGACTGATAGGAAGGGACGGGTAACAACATGCAATAGGGGTCGAGACCAACCCTCGCTTTAATCACCTTCACGGGGAAGGAAAGGATAGATATGGATATGATGACCGGTGTGTTAATACCACGTGTAGCCCCTCTTTGAGGAGTGTCATACCGGGTATTGCATTAACGTGATCCATATTATAAACAAACCTAGGATACCCCTCTTTACGTTTATAAGCATGCTTAGGTTGTAATTCTTTTCAAAATTTCGCTTTTCGCTAATCGTTTTCAAATACCTGTGTATTTAAATTTAAATCCCCTACTATTTGAGCCATACTTGTTTGCTATTTGTACAAATTCACAAAAACTGTCTGGCCGGAAACCACACTAGTGGATCCTGAGGGGTGCCTAACACCTTCCCCTTGGGATAATTTCAAGCCCCTTACCTTGTCTCTGGTTATTAAACGTAGTTATAAATGAACATTGTAGGTGCCCTAACGCACCTTAAAATTGTTAGGTGGTGACTCTTCAAAATTTAAAAACCCCTTTCCCAAAAGGAAAGAGTCGGCCCATACCCAAAATGTCATAAACCCGATTTCCGCAAAAGGGGAAAAATGGGGCGCGACAGCGGTTTTAATTAATTTTCCAATTACCGCATCTGTGGTTAAAAACTCGCACCTGCGCTACCGCAGGGGCGCCCACGACACCGCTTCTACGGTTCCTGAAGGCCTTCACATTTGCTGCATCTGCGGATGCCTTACGCTTTTGCGATCATCGCACCTGCGGTCTCCCAACCGCAGTGCGGTTATGACAAAACTCAATTCCAAATTCTTTCGTTACCTATCCGGAATCATCCCGAGGCCCCCGGGACCTCAACCAAAAGCACATACATATCCCATAACCTTATTCAAACTCGTTCCAACCTTCGGAATGATCAAACCAACATTAAAACACCAAAATCACATCAAATTAAAGCCTAGGATTCCAAAATCTTCCGAATTCCGCTTTTGACCAAAAACCCAATCAAGCCACGTCCGAATGACCAGAAATTTCGTACACACATCCAAAAGTCAAAACTGAACTACTGCAACTTTCAAAATTCCATTCCGACCTCTATATCAAAATCTTACTTATCAACCGGAAAACGCCGAAATCTCAATTTCGCCAATTCAAGCCTAAACCTTCCACGGACTTCCAAAATGCATTCCGATCACGCTTCTAAGTCCCAAATCACCTAACGGAGCTAACCAAATCATAAAAATTCTGATTTGCGATCATATACCAACAAGTCAAATCTTGGTCAAACTTTTCAAATTTCAAGCTTCAAACTGAGAACCGTTTCTTCCAAATTCATTCCGATTACCTTGAAAACCAAAACTAACGATTTGCATAAATCATAACCATCACACAGGGCAAGTCATGCCCGATAACCGGCAAGCAAAGTGCAAAAGATCAAAATAACTGGTTGAGTCGTTACATTATTCGCTAGAGATAAATTGTTAAAATATGAAAATAAAATCTCCTATTAACAAAAGTATTGTTTACCTGCTTCATGTTATTGAGTTTGCAGTCATCTTATAAAACCCGTGATTTATCATATTATCGATTTTCTTATTGTTGGCCATATTAAGTGTTGGAATCGACCCCTCATCACTACTTCTTCGAGATTAGACTAGATACTTACTGGGTACGCGTTATTTTCGTACTCATACTACACTTGCTGTACATTTTGTTGTGCATGCACATGTACGTTTAGTGGCCTTGTGGGCGAAATGACATGGTTGATATGGGACTTAGGTGAGCTGCATCTTATGAGACGATTCGCAGCCAGCAGAGTCTCCTTCAAAGTATTTGTATTTTCTTTTTTGTCCAAATCTATATTCTGGAAAGATATTGTATTTTATTTTATTTCCTAGTAAATGTTCATGCACTTGTGACACCAGGTTCTGGGATGATTGTGGGATATTTAGCATTAAAATTGGAAAACGTTATTATTATTATTCTTTAAAGTTCATCTTTTACTATATGAGCACGTGATTTTTGCCCAAACCAAAATACTCCTACAAAATCACAAAATAGATTTTATAGTTTATTTTAATATTTATAGAATTTTTAAGAATATTTGTTTAATCATACGTATTTTGGGTGCATTTTTTCATACATTAAAAGCATAGAAAATACCCAAAAATTATATATTCGAGTTTCATACATTGCATTCTTGGTTTTTAGTTGCATTTTAGTTTAATTATTAATTAATCGCATCCACAAAACAAAATCAAAAAATATACATTGTTCCATTTTTATTTTAGTTTTAGTTTTAGTATTTTTCTTTCATTAGTTCTAAAATCAATTAATTATTTTAGTGTTAGAATTAGCAAATTAAATCAATTTCATTATTTGGTCTTATTTAGGGTTAATTTAGGCTCAATTAAATTTATTAGTGACTGGTAATTAGTATTAATATTAATTAAATTTGGGTCAAATAAACAAGGAGAAAGAAGGCTTGTTTGGACTCGAATTGGGCTAAATGTGCCAAAGCCCAATTAATTTTGCCCCAGTTTCGCCCAGCCCATCCCCAACCCTTACCCAAAACGACGTCATTCCAAGTAGAAAATCCCATTCGTTAAAATGAATGTGATCCAACGGCTGGGAACTGATCCTCCCCACTCTTTGAAACTGTCCGAATCCCATCCCCAAACCCTAAAGATCACTCATTCTCACCTTCCTCATACTTTAGCCCTAACCCTAGCCGCCCCAATATTCTCCACCAAATCCCACCGGCGGCCACCACCATACCCCAGAATCCTTGAATTTCATATCTAAAAAATGACCAGAGTTCTTAAGTCTCTTGGTTCGTTAATTTTTCCAACGCCTGAAGTTTAAGAGGTCCGTTTGTACAAAGCATTTGGCATCCCTGTTAGTCGACTCTCACAAGTCTTTTTCTCCAAGAAAATCCGGAGAAAGACCCCATGCAAAACCGGGTTCTTTGGTAGAAAATATCCTTGAGTGGTCGTTTTGTGTAGAATAGGGCATCGTAGACGTTCTCACGCTTATTCACTCATAAATGGTAAAAGAAATTTCATCCCTGTCTTCTTTGTCTTTCTTACTTGAATCAGTTTGGTTTTGGTAGCTTCATACCTTCTTTAGCCTGGTAAATTACTTATTTTCGTTTGAAGTCATTCATTTCAATCTTCTAGTCATTCTATTTAGATTTGTTCTAGTTTATTAATTATCAATTTTAGCTAATCAAAGCATGCTTAGATTAATTAGTAAAATTGTGTTGGCTATCGTAGTAGTTAGTTGTTTGCTATATTTGAAATCATTTGATAGTTTGTTTGCCTAAATAATTAATTAGTTGTAACTTAGGTTCATAGTATGATTGCCAGCTTATTGTTTGTTTTAGCTTATTAATTCTGGTTTGACATCGTTTGGTATCAATTGAAACTCGTGAGGGTTGAAGGAATCAAATAGTAACTTAAGGGTTATTTTGAAGGGTGGGCAAATAGAAATAAGATAAGGCCAATTGGAAGGTTTTAGAACATGGGTAGCTGACCCTACTTGGCCAGTACAAAATGCTGAAACCAATTAGGGACAACCAGCTGTCCAATTTTGTTAAAAGATGCCTTTTGTGGCTGAAGGGAATAATTCCCTTATCCTTTCAGCACATGACATTTTGATTCCCATAAATAGAATCTTTCTCATTCAATAGAAGCAGATTTCAGAACCCCAAAAATACTCCAAAAAGGTTCAACACTATTTCATTTGTAGTTGCTTTTATTTCTTCTATTTTTCTTAAGCAAGAAGTTAGAAAAAAAACTTTCTCTGGATTTCTGGTTTCCTGATTCAAGATATGGATTGATATTGAGGCTGTTGATTACTGCTTAGCTGTTCTCGCTCGGTCAAGTTTATTAGCTCTCAAGTGGCCTTTATTTGGTCACCTTTTCTTCTTTTATCCTAACTGATAGGTATATAATCTATTTTCTGTTCAAATTTTCATTAAAATATAGATTCAAAGATGTGATTTGCTTCTGCTACACCTATGTTTAAACTTTGTGCATCAAAGAGGCGTGTTTCTCCTGTTTGCTGTCAAATGTATCAATTGTTTGCTTTATACCATGGATATATGAATCCTATGTCAGCTGTGATTAATGATTGGACTGATGTAAATCTAGCTAAGATATAATTGTTTGATTGCAAGTTGAAATAAGCTAGTACAGATTAAATCCGTAAATGAAGAAAGATTGATTGGTATATTAGCATCTGCAGTTTCCTTTTAAGAACTGAATCCAAGTATGAGTTGTTTGCTTTCAGAGATATGATTGGATGGCAATGTTGTTGTGAAGTATGTAGTAGTTTAAATAGTAGTATGAGCTTGGTTTAAGTTAATGACATGAACTTACAAGCGTTAGTATGATTTAACTTTTGGTGTTTTGAATTGTTGTTGGCTCTTGTTTGTTTATTGCTATAAATTTGTGATGCTTAGGACTTAGTAAACCTTCAATTCTTTGAAATAACATTGGAAGAAGTTATTGTCATGTCTTTTTCTCTGATTTTTCCTTGTGTATTGAAATCATGAAAGGTTATAATCGTTTAAATCCTAACTGTTTGTTTCATGTGTTTCAATTGTGATAAGTTGGATGTGGATTTGCAAGCTAGCTCTGTAGCTATCCTTGTAAACGCCAATACTGTTTTGAAATTACAAATCACATGGGCTGGAATAGATTGCTTTAGCAGAAGATTGGGATGTTTTTTTTTTCCCAAATGAAGCCATAACTGATAATTAGTTAGATACAAGGATTGTTGAGTTATTATAACTAGAGTTGTGTCAATTTTTATTAATTATCCATTTTGTATAACTTGATTTAATTACCCTTTGGTGTGGTTAGTTAGTATTTAATTTTCAAGATTTATGCCATTGTTGTTGAGTATATTTGAGAGGGTCAGTAGGCCTTAGTAGCAATTGGGCCAGAACTTGGCCCAGATGGATGGTCTGGTCAGAATCACTTCTAGCATGGTTTCTGGACCCTTTCCTCATATGCTGGGGCTTAATTTCATGGCCTAAACAGTGTCAGTATTTTGTTCTTTAGAATATAGTGATCAAATGGTTTATAAGGCTTTCTACGGGTCCAATTCGTCCTAGAATAATTAGAACCCCCCTGCCTACCTAATTACCTTCAACATTTTCACCCATTAGGTTTTCTGTTAATATGTAAAAAAAGGGGGGAGGGGGGGTTTAATACAAAGGGCTTGTCTTTAAGAAGTTGGGCCTGGTCTCGGCCCAATTGAAGCCGTTAAGGCCGCCTGCGCCCTTTGTCCTCACTCCTGGACTCAATTTCGAGCCCAGTTCCACCAACCTTGTTTTCTCTTAAAAGATTTTCTTAGATAACGTGTTGGGCCTTTTGCTGGCCCATTTTTTCTCAAATAATTAAAAGCCTAGTGTATTATCGAATGCATACTTACAATTAGTAGTTTTAGATTGAACTTTAACATAGATTAAACATGAACATTCGTAATTTTCTTTAGGTGCGTTATAATAAATTATTGTATCTACGGGTACGGTTCCCGTGACGTAGTTTTGATACATATTTTCCCAAATTCGGGGGTACATTTACGTGACCCGACCACAACTTCTAATAATGTTAATAAAATTAAATATGTTGTAGATCGTGGGTACGGTTCCCGTGACATGATTCGCAATATTTACCAAACAAACAAGCGTATGAAAATCGTAACTTGTTCCAGAACAATTTCATAAATAATTAAAAGTGGTTATAAAGTTAAAAATGCACAACAATTTTTAAGTATGTAATTAATCAGAGAATTAGACCAATTATTAATAGTTAAGCGACCGTGCTAAAACCATGAAACCCAAGAATGACTAACACCTTCTCCCCGAGTTAATAGAATTTCTTACCCAGATTTCTGTGTTCGTAGATCATAAATAAGAGTCAACTTCCTCGATTCGGGATTTTAAACCGGTGACTTGGGACATCATAAATTATCCCAAGTGGCAACTCTGAACTTAAATAAATAATCCTGTTTCGATTATTGTCACTTTAATTGGAAAAACTCTCCTATACCCTCTTTCGGGTAGAAAAAGGAGGTCTGACAGCTCTGATGACTCTGCTGGGACTCGAACCCAGAATCTCTGGTTCAGGTTTCAAGAATTCCAGCTAAGAATAATTGTTATATTTGGCTTTTATTTATTTTCTAATTTTTATTACATGCTTGGGCCTAATGTGCTAAATGCCGGTTTTATTGCTTTGATATTATTTGAAATGTATATAAACTGTCACGAAACCCCTCTCTTCTAATCTTATGGGAAGTGCACACTAGCGTGACTTCTTTTCTGTTAGTGTCATACCCTAATTTAGAACGAGGTTCGGACAAGTTGCAAAGCAGATGATCTTTTGGTTACCGGTATGCTGCCCCCCCCCCCCGCTCGAGTTGTCCACTCGGGTATGCCAGGTCTAGAACAATATACCCAAGTTTTAAACTTAGAATAACGCAGCCTCATACCAGATCCCTAGTAGGAACGTTTGTTTGCATCATGTGCATTTGACTTTGGGGACTCAATACAGGAGTTGGGTCCGTCTAGGACAGATGTACCCGAAAATACAAAGACCAACCTGATGCATTTTTACATGCTACTTGTGCATTCATTTGTTTTGGCTTGCATGTTGACCGGCTTTTGGATTAGGTAAGAAAAATCAAATAAAAAAAATTAAGTTTGAGGTTTGAGAGAGGATTTCATCCGTTTCACAAAAATGGTGTTCAAAATATCCCGAAACTCTGCCGAAATTTTGAAAAAAAAAAGAAAAGAGATTTATGGAAAAAGAAAAAAAAACGTTAATCTAAAATGGTTTATGTTTTTCTCGTCACATCAAAACTGGTCGAACTACGTGAGTTTGATTCTCACCGGATGTGGGATACGTAGGCAACCCTCATCGGGTCCGGCCCTGCTTTTGAAAAATTCTGAAAAAAAAAATGTGTGAAGTGTCGTCATTTTTGTAGTAAATAAAGTGGGTGATGCCGTTTTTTTGTCTAAATATCCAAGTGTCCCAATGGGACGCTGGAAGGTCGTTTTTGCAAGAATAGCCATCAACGGTTTCTTTGACAGTTTTGGGCCACCTAGCAAACACAGCCCTAAAACCTTCCCTTCTAAAGTTCTTAAGGGCCGTATTTGCAAAAGTGGTCGTGTTTATTTGAATTTTACAAAATGACCCCTTTTATCAGCTTTAAAATTCACTTTATTTTAAACAAATCACCTTAATCTAAATATGCAGAATGAGCACGAGTCAAAATTTACCAATGAAGGTTATGTCCAAGATTCCGTTTGAACTACACATGTGGTGGAAAGATTTGGGTAGGCAAGGACGAGACATGGTCAACCACTACTTGGGGGCGCTCACCGGATTACGAAAGATGAGGCCTAGGGCAGACATAATAAAAGCATTGGTGATATTTTGGGACACGACTCACAACGTTCTACATTTCTCGGACTTCGAACTCACGCCTACTTTGGAGGAGATAGTGGGTTATACTGGGAGTACCGAGGGTCTAAGACATAAATACCTGGTTGCTCCAAGGGCCGTCACCCCTCACAAGTTTCTGGATTTGCTAAAAATAAGCAGGAAGGTCCAGTATGTAGATTTGGCAGCTGGCTTTTCCACTCTACTCTTCATATACCAGCGGTACAGACATGTAAGAGGATTTGATAACCCGGAAAGTGGAATCTGTAGAAAAGGGAACCGATCAAAATGGGAAGAGCATAGGTGCTTCACTTTCATGGTGGCATTCTTAGGTCTTCTAGTGTTTCCCCCGAAGGATGGGAATATTGATCTACGGGTAGCTGGAGTCGTCAATTTTTTGATTACTAATACCAAAAGTGTCACACCTCTTTTTTCCTACACCCGGAAGGGTATAATGGAGTTTTTTCAATTTAAGTGACAATTGAAATAGGATTATTTATTTAAGATCAGAGTCACCACTTGGGATGATTTATGGTGTCCCAAGTCACCGGTTTAAATCCCGAATCGAGGAAAGATTGACTCTGTTTTATAGTCCGCGAACATAGAAATCCGAGCAAGGAATTCTATTAACCCGGGAGAATGTGTTAGGCATTCCCAGGTTCCGTGATTTTAGCACGGTCGCTCAACTATTAATATTGGCCTAATTACCTGATCTTAAAATATTTTTAAAACTATGTGCATTTTTAACACTTTAAAACCGCTTTTATTTATTTAAAGAATTAATTCAAGGTTATTTAAAACATGTCGTAAGCCACGCTACATGAAATGCACCCGTGAGTCACGACACGTTCTATTTAACCTTGTTAGAAAATTAAAACCGGGCCACATAAAATGTACCCCCGGATTTTAATAGCCATGATAATTATATATTCAATGCGCCTAAAGCAAACTACGAAGTTCATTTTTAATATCTAAATTATAACTTGTGTGAAGGGCCATAAATGATTTAATTTTGCTTATGGCACACCTCAAGTCTATTTATTCAAATGATTTCTTGGTTTAGACTTATGAGGGCCATAAATTGTATGTTTTGTTGATATGGCACACCTCAATATAATTATAAAGTAGAGCATTGCATTTACTAAGGCGAATTAAGGAGGTTTGATTTTATCTAAATTAAAAGCTTAAATCGGAATTACTAATAACAGAGGGCACTTAACAGTCTACTTGGCACTTAATTACTTGAACTTTCTGGGCCGATGGTAGGCCCAAACTTAATGAACCAAATCAAATTTTAGTAGGTACACAAGCATTCCCCTACACAACATTTAAACTTAGCAAACGGGAGTAAATGAGCCCAACATGAGTCAAGATTGACTCCAAAGCAAACCAAAGAGAACCACGAAATATCTTTGAACAAGATTTCAACAGATCACTAGGTGTGGGCCAAGGCTGGCCCAATAACCTCAATTAAACGAGGACTTTAACATAAAGACCCTCTCAGACTTAATTCCCCCCCCCCTTTAACTCACTTTCAGCAAAATGATACAGCAGTTTTGAATATCAAAATATATTGGTATCCAGATTACAAGCTGACCTTGAATGGTTCATATTAATAGCAACATCATGGGTATTTCACACATATAACTAATCTTAACCAGACATGAAATAGTTCAGCACCTATTAAATACAAACTATCCTTAAATGACATTAGCATTTAACATGATTTAATCACAAAACCTTGTCCACACCAGCACACAAAGTTAACACACAATCTGGGTTCTAACACAGTCCATAAACACCATGATCTCCTAGTGTAGCAAGACTATTACACCTCACATGAAGCAATAAATCAAGTCTATTCTTCCAACCTACATTATGACTAAGTGATACACATCATCAATTCTTAGTATGTTAAAACAAATGAAGTAAACTACAAGCCAAATGAAAGAACAAAAAGGCATAAAAAGTGAAATCCAAGAATCTCTAATCTTCAAATCAAACAAGTTACTCTTATATTTTCAGAGCGTGAGATGTGTACCTGAATACAATAAAATAAAAGGAAAACCCAGAAGTCAACAGCAGAGAAGAAGTGAGTAGAAACCCAACAACAACAGCACAACTCCTTTACTTAAGCCATGGTTCAACTTCTTTATATTTCAAAGTTTCCCAGAAGTTCTTCTAGGTTTCTTATGAAAATCAAAAGATTTTAGCTCATAACACATAATAATGCTTGATCAAATGACCCTTTCTATGATTTTTTCTTTCTTTTCTACTTCTGAAATTCTAGATGCAATTCTAGATGCAGAGTGTGGTCATTAAAAACTTTCAATTGTTTTCTAGCTTTTGTATTCTAATCCCTCTGCCTTGATAATGAAGGAAACCAACCTTATATAGAAGGGCCTTAGGGCAACCACACTGATTTTAACATTACCCCTTCCCCAACTTTCTTTTTTCATTTCAGACCCTGTTCTCCTAAACTATTCAGTAATTCACCCCAAACCCCACCTTCCTAGAAGCTTCCTAATTAGTTGTGAAATATTCCTCTACCCAATTTCCCTAAACTACCCTTTGTACTCTTCTTATTAACCCTCCTAACCTAAACCAATGCAGGTCACCTGCTACTCACACCTGGGCCCAAACGGTTGGGCTTCCAATGCCTAAGTTTGCCTTACCATAAGCCCAAAAAAATGGTCTCAAATCAGTAAAGCAATGAACAAATCAAACAAAAACCAAAAGGGCTCAAATTAACCATTAGAACCTAACGTGATGAACCCAAACCCCACTGATTAATTCAGCCTACGATTGGCTAAAGAAGGAAAGAGAAGAGCAAGAAAAGAAGCAAAGTAAAACTGGGCATATTGGTACCATTTAAACAACCCATTAGAACTCAAATTTAACCAAAGAAAACAAAAAATAAATCGACTGACTAAATTGAACAACACATAGCAGAAACAAATGAACAAACGAGTGGTAAAAAATGGAACTAGAATCAAGAGGCAAGTAAAACAAGGTTAAAGAGGGACTGACGATATATGGGAAAAGGAAACATGGGCATACAATCAAAAAGGAGAAGCATATACTGTTTTACCAAAAACACATGAGTGAGTATTGCTAGACAAATTTGCCGGTCTTTGGTCTTGCATGGGGCTGGTGGGCTTTGAAATGAATTGAAATCCATGCTAATCGCTCGTCCTCAAGGAGAAAAGTTGACTGGCATAAGTTTCGACCCATTATCGACCCAGAAAACTGCTTGAACTCTAACAAGGGGAGCAAGATTAGGGTTTCAACTTTTGGCATCAGATTTGAGATTTGGAGGCAAGGGTGGGGATTTTGGGGATATTATTATTAGATTCATATTCCATGGGGTGTGGGGATTATAGAGGAAGAATTTAGGGTTGATTAGGTGGTCCGCCGCCGGTGGAGATGGTAGAGGAATTTAGGGTGACGGGTCTAGGGTTCATAGAGAGAACCTGAATGAGGAGATGAAGTGAGAGGGGTCGATTTGGGAGGGGGTAGGTTTGCTTAGGATAGTTAAATACATATAGAAGCCCTAGTTCCCAGCCGTTCGATGAGTGGAAATCAACGGCTGGGATAAAAATCCTCAAAACGACGCCGTTTAGTTTATAGTGGGGATTTGGACCGGGTACTGGCTAGGTTGGGGCGGGTTAATGAGAAGAGAGGGGTTGTGCTTTACAACTTTGGGCCATTACATAACAGCCCTATTTCTTTTAACTCTTTTTTTTCATTTTCCCATTTTTCAATTTTTCTTTTCCCTTTAGAAATAATTAAAAACCCAAATTAACTCTTAAATTAAAATAATTTACAAAATTAAGCTAATTAACCATCATAATATTTACAAAAATTAGTTAACTCTTAAATTAGAAGAAGAACTACAAATTTAAAATTGAAAGGTTAAAAAATGCAAAAGTGATCTATTTTTGTGATTTTCATTTTTATAAAACAACTAATTTACCTAAAATGTAAAAATAAACCCCAAATGCCATGCAAAGTATTTTTGTAATTTTTTATGATTTAAATAAAATAAACATGCATAGACAAATGTAAACATTTAACAAAAATCCTATGAAAAATCTACAAAAATTACAAATAATGGGAAAACATTATTTTCTTAGAGTTTATGGGAGTAATTCCTATAGGAGAAAAAATCACGTGCTCACAGCTGCCCCTCTTTGCTCGAAAACACGAAGAGTTTTTGTGCAAAGATAAAGTGAGCGGATACGAGCGATTTGGTAGCTGGGACTACCAGGATGCTGTGGTTTCACTGTTGATGCTACTGCTTGTTGAAGCCCCTGTTACACCAAGACAAAATAAAAGCAACTAAACTAAACTTATGATCTATGAATTACAAGCATCCTATCTATATCTTCAAACTTGATCTTGCAGTTTCTGTTGCTTTGTTGATTGTGCTCTCCAGGTGAAATTCCTTTGCTGCTGACTTGAATTGTATTCTGAGGTGCTTTCCCTTTGTTCTCCAGGCGAGCGCCTGATTACCAACATTTAAATTATCTTCCTTTCCTCTGAAACTTGAATTTTCTTTCTTTATTTTCTAGGTGGGCGCCCGATTACCAGTATTTGAATTGCTTTTCCATTTGTTCTCCAGGTGGGCTCCTAATTACCGACACTTGAATTGCTTTCCCTTTGTTCTCCAGGTGGGCTCCTGATTACCGACACTTGAATTGCTTTTCCTTTTGTTCTCCAGGTGGGCTCCTTGATTACCGACACTTGAGTTTCTTTCTCTTTGCTCTCCAGGTGGGCTCTTGATTACCGACACTTGAATTGCTTTTCCTTTTGATCTCTAGGTGGGCTCTTGATTACCAATATTTTAACTGCTTTTCCCTTTGTTCTCCAGGTGGGGTCCTAATTACCGACACTTTAATTGCTTTCCCTTTGTTCTCCAGGTGGGCTCCTGATTACCTATACTTGAGTTGCTTTCCCTTTGTTCTCCAGGTGGGCTCCTGATTACCGACACTTAAGTTGCTTTCACTTTGTTCTCCAAGTGGGCTCCTGATTACTAGTAACGACCCCAGTTCGTCCTCCGTGAACCATCATGATGGCAACTAGTCTCTATGACTAGGTAAACCTAATTTGCGGAAGAAAAAACAAAAATTTTGCGGAAGTAAACAATTTAAAACAGAAATAAAATAGCAATAGTATTTAAATGTGCCGCTCGACTAACACCACATTTAACTCTCAATACCAAACATAAATCTAAGACCCGGAAACCCATGAATCACAAGCTAAGAAACGAAATTCTACATAGCTCTAACTCCGGAATTTGTCTAATAAGAACAGAAAGTATAGAAGGGCTAAATACTAAAAGGCAGGAATAGAAAGGGACTCCTAGGTCTGCGGACGCGGTAAATGTACCTCGAAGTCTCTAAGTAGTCGCCTCCCTCAAGGATGGTAGGCCTGAGTAGAAGTACCTGGATATGCACATGAAAAAACATGCGCAGAAGGGGCATGAGTACACCACAATGGTACTTAGTAAGTGCCAAGCCTAACCTCAGTCGGGTAGTGACGAGGAAGGTCAGGGCCCTACTGAGGTTAAATACAATATAAGGGGTAATAATGTGGAATAAAATAGTATAAATAAGTGCAACAGTAAGAAATAACATAGAATTGACAGAACAACAACAACTAGAATAGGGACAAACAAGCCACGAAAAGAAATACAGCTCAACATAGAGATAACAACCTAGGGCACCTTCTAGGATACCGTCCTGTAGTCCCAATTACAACTGTCCAGTGGATCTCCCGGGATATCGTCCCGTAGTCCATCATATATATGTCCGAAGGATCTCCCGGGATCCCATCCTGTAGTCCAACGATCTATGCGCGGGGATACTGGAATCCCAATCCGTAGTCCCAAATGTAAATACCCAGTACTGGGATAATCTACCGGGTGCATTCCCGTAATTCCATATAACTGTGTAGAGGGATCTATCGGGAATCTAACCCGCAGTCCCAAAGTAAATGTGCAGGGAGATCTATCAGGAATCTAACCCGCAGTCCCAAAGTAAATGTGTAGGGGGATCTATCGGGAATCTAACTTGCCATCCCAAAGTAAACAGACAAGGGGGAGCTACCGGAATCCCACATCCGTAGTCCCAAAGTAAATACACACCAGCAGCAAGAAGATATACAGAAATGACAAAATTTCATATTAAGGAAATAAGTGATTCTAGCATAGCATGTTGCATAGAATTCAAGCAAGGCAGGTTGAATCAAATAAAGCAATTAAGTCACTTAGACATGCTTTCCTAAGCTAATAACAGGCGTAATAGTGCAAGTAATAGAAACAGGAAAGGAAACATACTAGTATTTACTTAAAGAAAACCGGATTTCCAACAATTAGCACAAGTACGCACTCGTCACCTCACGTACAAGGCATTTCAATTACCAAACATACCAATCCTAAGGGGAAGGTTCCCCACACAAGGTTAGACAAGCCACTTACCTCGAACTGACTCTAAATCAACCCAACACAACATCTTTGCCACAAGTACTCGACTCCAAATAGCCCAAATCTATTCAATTCAATTGTATAATGTAAATAACACTTCAAGTAACTGATTCTACAATTAAATTCTAAGCTAATATGTGAAATTATGTAAAATGACCAAAACGCCCCTCAAGTCCACGTCTAGGAATCGGGTAAAATTTACATTTTTAGAATCCTCATACCCTCACGAGTCTAACCATACCAAAATTATCCAATTCCTACACCATTTGGTCCTTCAAATCATCATTTTACATTTTGAAAGATTTCACAAGTTTTCTTCCCAAATTCCATTCCAAATCACGAATTAAATGATGAATTCAATGATGGATTTATGTACTCTGGCCAAATCTGAGTTAGAATCACTTACCTTGATGAATTTCTTGAAAAACCTACGAAAAATTGCCAAAATCCAAGCTCTCTAGGTCAAAATGTGAAATAAAATCCAAAACCTCGTATTTATAGGGCACCCCCCAGATTTCCACCACTGCGGACCGCACAAAAACGAGTGTTGTCCGCACAAAACCAGTGCGGTCCGCACAAAAATGAGTGTTGTCCGCACAGGTTTTGACTGCAGTGATAGGTTTTAGTATTTTGGCCATACCTTTCTCTACAGATGTCCCAATTGTGATTTCTTTACCTTTATTGAAACTATACACGAAGGGCTACAACTTTAGTTTTTGAATCCTCCAAAAATTCCTTGTAGATCAAAAGATATGAGCTTCCGAAGTAGGACCAGTGAAATTTTTCTCATCGCGGACCACACTGCATTTTGTGCGGCCGCACAGTCCCCACCGCGGACGCACTGGACTTTTTGCGGACTACACTGGTGGGTTCCGAGGCCAGCAACTCTTCTGGACCTGCAACAGCTATGATTTTCGGACTAAAACATCCTGAAACCTACCCGGAACTCACTCGAGTCCCAGGGACTTCAAACCAATTGTACCAATACATCCCATGACATTGTTCAAACTTGTTCAAAACTTCGGAACGCTCACAACAACATCAAATCACCAATTTAACATGGGATTCAAGCCTAAGAACTCTAAGAACTATTAACTTATGCTTTCGATCAAAAATTCTATCAAATCTCGTCCGAATGACCTGAAATTTTGCAAGCAACTCACATTCAACACTACGGAACTACTCCAATTTTCGGAATTCCATTCTGACCCTTAGATCAAAATCTCACTGTCGGACCGGAAACTTCGAAAAAATCAACTCTCGCCATTTGAATCCTAAATTAGCTACGGATCTCCAAAATACAATCCGATCACGCCCCTAAGCCCGAAATCACCCAACGGAGCTAAGGAACCGTAGGATTTCCGTTTCGAGGTCGTCTTCACACTATTCTGACTACGGTAAACTTTCCAACACTTAAGCTCTCATTCTGGGACTAAGTGTTCCAAAACTCCCCGAAACCCAAAACCGAACATCCCGACAAATCAAAATAGCAGAAATAAACTCGGGAAATCAATTAATAGGGGATCGGGACGTTAATTCTTAAGACGACCGGCCGGGTCATCACATCCTCCCACACTTAAACATTCGTTCGTCCTTGAACGAGCATAGAGACATACCTGAAGTAGTGAAAAGATGAGGGTAACGGCTACGCATATCCTGCTCGGTCTCCTAGGTCGCCTCCTCGACCGGCTAGCCCTGCCATTGAACCTTAACCGATGCAATGTTCTTTGACCTTAGTTTTCTGGCCTTCCTGTCCAATATTTCCACTGGCTCCTCAACATAAGATAGATCCCTGTCCAACTGGACTGAACTGAAATCCAACGCATGCGACGGATCGTCGTGATACCTCCGGAGCATCGAACTATGAAATACCGGACGAACTCCTGTCAAGCTAGGAGGTAAGGCAAGCTTATAAGCAACCTCCCCAACACACCTCAATATCTCAAAGGGCTAATAAACCTTGGACTCAACTTCCCTTTCTTCCCGAATCTCATAACGCCCTTCATTGGCGAAACCCGAAGCAGAACCCGCTCTCAAACCATATAGGAAACATCGCGAACTTTTCGGTCCGCGTAAATCTTCTGTCTGGACTGGGCTGTGCGGAGTCTATACTGAATCACCTTAACCTTCTCCAAAACATCCTGAACCAGGTCTGTGCCCAACAATCTGGCCTCACCCGGCTCAAACTAACCCACCCGAGATCTGCACCGCCTACCATATAAAGCCTCATACGGTGCCATCTGAATGCTGGACTGATAGTTGTTGTTGTAAGCAAATTCCGCCAATGGAAAAAATTGATCCCAAGACCCTCCAAACTCAATCACGCACGCACGGAGCATATCTTCAAGAATCTGAATAGAGCACTCGGACAGTCTGTTCGTCTGAGCGTGAAATGCTGTACTCAACTCTACTCGAGTACCTAACTCATGTTGAATGGCTCTCCAGAACCGTGATGTGAACTGGGTACCTCTATCTGAAATGATGAAAACTAAAATACCATGCAGACGAACAATCTCCTGGATATAGATCTCCGCCAGTCGCACCGAGGAATAAGTAGTACACATAGGAATAAAGTGAGCGGACTTGGTCAGCCAATCCACAATCACCCAAACAGTATCAAACTTCCTTAACGTCCGTGGGAGCCCAACTACAAAGTCCATGGTGATCCGCTTCCACTTCCACTCCGGAATCTCTATCTGTTGAAGCAATCCACCCGGTCTCTGGTGCTTATACTTTACCTGCTGATAGTTGAGACACCGAGCTATGAATCCAACTATATATTTCTTCATCCGCCTCCACCAATAGTGCTATCTCAAATATAGATACATGTTTGCGGCACCTGGATGAATGGAATACCGCGGGCTATGGGCCTCCTCTAGAATCAACTCTCAAAGCCCATCGACATTGGGTACACAAATCCGACCATGCATCCTCAATACCCCATCATTACCAACAGTCACATCCCTAGTATCACCTTGCTGAACCTTGTCCTTAAGGACAAGCAAATGAGGGTCATCATACTGCCGCTCCCTGATACGATTAATAAGGAAGACAAAGAAATCACGCAAGTTAGAACCCGACTGGGCTCCAAAAGATCCAAATCTCACAAACTAGCTGGCTAAGGCCTGAATATCCATCGCCATAGGCCTCTCTATTGCTGGTAAATAAGGCAAACTCTCCAAACTCTCTGCCCGACGACTCAAAGCATCGGCCACCACATTGACCTTGCCCAGGTGATACAAAATAGTGATATCATAGTCTTTTAGCAACTCCAACCACCTCCTCTGGCACAAATTTAGATCCTTTTACTTAAACAAGTGTTGCAAGCTCCGATGGTCAGTATAAATCTCATAGGGAACCCCGTATAAATAATGGCGCCAAATCTTCAGGGCGTGAACAATGGAAGCTAACTCAAGGTCGTGAACATGGTAATTCTTCTCATGTATCTTCAACTGTTTGGACGCGTAGGCAATCACCCTACTGTCCTACATCAACACCGCTCTGAGGCCAACCCTCAAGGCGTCATAATAGACCTTATAAGACCCCGAACCTGTAGGCAGTATCAAAATTGGGGTTGTCGTCAAAGCTGTCTTGAGCTTCTGAAAGCTCGTCTCACACTCATCCATCTACTGGAACGGAGCACCCTCTTGGGTTAACCTGCTCATAGGGGCTGCAATCGATGAAAACCCCTCCACAAAACGACTGTAGTATCCCGCCAAACAAAGGAAACTACGAATCTCGATAGTTGAGGATGGTATGGGCTAACTCTGCACAACCTCTATCTTCTTCGGATCGACCTGAATACCCTCACTCGATACCACGTGGCCTAAGAATGCCACTGAATACAACCAAAACTCAAACTCTGAAGCACAGTCCTCAGGTGATGCTCATGATCTTCCCGACTCCGAAAATACACCAGAATATCATCAATAAAGACAATGACAAACGAGTCAAGATACGGCCGGAACACATTATGCATCAAATACATAAAGGTTGCTGGGGTATTGGTCAGGCCAAATGACATAACAAGGAGCTCGTAATGACCATACAGAGTCCTGAAAGCAGTCTTCGGGATATCTGACTCCCGAATCTTCAACTGATGGTAACCTAAGCGCAAATCAATCTTAGAAAACACTCGTGCACCCTAAAGTTGGTCAAACAGATCATCAATACGAGGCAAAGGATAACGGTTCTTCACTGTAACCTTGTTCAACTGGAGATAATCAATACACATCCGCATAGAACCATCCTTTTTCTTCACAAACAAGACAGGAGCACCCCAAGGTGATACACTGGGCCTAATAAAACCCTTATCAAGCAATTCCTATAACTGATCCTTTAACTCCTTCAACTCAGGAGGAGCCATACGATACGGAGGAATAGAAATGGGCTGAGTGCCCGGCAACAGATCGATGCCAAAATCAATATCTCTATCAGGCGGCATGTCTGGAAGATCAGCTGGAAACACATCGGGAAAATCCTGTACTACTGGGACTGAATCAACTGAAGGGGTATCAATACTGACATCTCTCACATAAGCTAAATATGTATCACACCCCTTCTCAATTATACACTGAGCTTTAAGAAAAAAAATAACTCTACTGGGAGTGTGATTTAAAGTACCCCTCCACTCAACACGCGATACACATGGCATAACAGTGTCACGGTTTTGGCATGACAATCAAGAATACCATGATGGGGCGACAACCAGTCCATGCCCAAGATAATATCTAAGTCAACTATACTAAGTAACAATAAATCGGCTATGGTCTCAAAACCACTAAGAGCAACCAAACATAACCGATAAACGCGGTCCACAATGAGAGAATCTCCTATAGGAATAGAAACATAAACATGGGAACTCCAAGAATCCCGAGGTACACCCAAATGCAAAGAAATATGAGAAGACACATAAGAGTAAGTAGGGCCTGGATTGAATAGAACCGATGCATCTCTATGACAAACCAATATAATACCTGTGATGACAGAATCGGAGGCAACAGCCTCGGTACGGGCAGGAAGGGCATAGTATCTGGCCTGGCCTCCCTCTCTAGGGCGACCTCTACCTCCCTGACCTCCACCTCTAGCTGGCTGAGAAGGTGGGGCAGCAACTGGAGCTGTAACCATAGCCTGAGAACTTTGCAGGGAACGCTGTGGCTGAGAAGTCTGTGGAGGTGCACCCCTCCCAAGTCTGGGGCAATCCCTCACCATATGGCATGTGTCGCCACGCTCAAAACAAGCTCTATGAGGACACGACAATGGAAACTGTGTGGTACGGGTACTCCAAGACCCCTGAACACCTGAAACATTGTGAAATCTGAGATGCAAACTTAGTTGGCTGACCCACAAAACCTCTACCATGTCATACTCTTCCTCCAGAATAAGGACCAGTGGTCTCTCCAGTCTATGAGGTCTCCTCACTTCCCTATACTCTCTTTCCTAATCTCGTATGTCCTCTCTCTCCTGGACCTACCTGTCTTCTACTAGGTGAGAGGTCCTCACCACTCGCAGAACTGGGACCACAGGCTGTGATGCCATGACACCTGGAACCTGTACAATGAGAACTCGCTGCTCTGGAGTGGGGGTGGTGGAAGTCTAGATCCCTTCCCCGATCTGTGAAGTAGTTGGTACAACCTGAATCAACCCCACCTGAACTAATGTACCAAACATGCTCAGGAACTGTGCTAATGTCTCCCGAAGTGCTGGAGTAGTAGTAGCAGTAGGCGTATCCGGTGCTTGGGATCTGGCTGGAACTGCTGGTGGCTCAACGGTGGTAGCTCGCGTGGATGCTCTAACTGCACTGCATGTCCCCGGCCTCTACCTTAGCCTTGACTTTTGGCGACTCTCGCATGGGTGTGGATAGCTAATCATCCCTGGTAGCACGAGTCCTCACCATTGGTGAGAGAATAGAAGATAGAAGTTTAGAATTGTGAAATCAAAAATCTCGCACGACAAGGAATTCAAATGAAGTGGAATTTTCCTAACGGTTACATAGCCTCTCGTAGATAAGTACAGACGTCTCCGTACCGATCAGCGAGACTCTAATAAACCGGATTGTGATCCATGACTCCTATAAACCTAGAGCTTTGATACCAACTTGTCACGACCCTAGTTCACCCTCGGTGAACCATCGTGATGGCACCTAGTCTCTATGACTAGGTAAGCCTAATTTGCGGAAGAAAAACCAAAAATTTTGCGGAAGTAAACAATTTAAAACAGAAATAAAATAGCAATAGTGTTTAAATATGTCGCTCGGCTTACACCACCTATAAATCTCAATACCAAACATAAATCCAAGACTCGGAAACCCATGAATCACAAGCTAAGAAAAGAAATTCTACATAACTCTAACTCCGAAATTTGTCTAATAAGAACAGGAAGTACAGAAGGGCTAAATACTAAAAGGCAGGAATAGAAAGGGACTCCTTGGTCTGTGGACGCGGCAGATGCACCTCAAAGTCTCTAAGTAGTTGCCTCCCTCAAGGATGGTAGGCCTGAGTAAAAGTACCTAGATCTACACATGAAAAACATGCGCAGAAGGGGCATGAGTACACCACAACAGTACTTAGTAAGTGTCAAGCCTAACCTCGGTCGGGTAGTGACGAGGAAAGTCAGGGCCCTACTGAGGTTAAATACAATATAAGGGTTAACAGTGTGGAATAAAATAGTATAAATAAGTACAACAGTAAGAAATAACATAGAATTGATAGAACAATAACAACTAAAATAGGGACAAGCAAGCCACGGAAAGAAATATAGCTCAACACAGAGATAACAATCGGGGGCACCTTCCAGGATACCGTCCTGTAGTCCAACATATATATGTCTGAAGGATATCCCGGGATCCTATCCCGTAGTCTAACTATCTATACGCGGGGATCTACCGGTATCCCAATCCGTAGTCCCAAATATAAATATCCAGTACTGAGGGAATCTATCGGGTGTATATCCGTAATTCCATATAACTGTGCAGGGAGATCTATCGGGAATCTAACCCACAGTCCCAAAGTAAATGTGCAGGGGATCTATCGGGAATCTAACCCGCAGTCCCAAAGTAAATGTGTAGGGGGATCTATCGGGAATCTAACTTGCAGTCCCAAAGTAAACAGACAAGGGGGAGCTACCGTAATCCCACATCCGTAGTCCCAATGTAAATACACAGCAGCAGCAAAAAGATATATAGAAATGGCAAAATTTCATATTAAGGCAATAAGTGATTCTAGCATAGCATGCTGCATAGAATTCAAGCAAGGCAGGTTGAATCAAATAATGCAATTAAGTCATTTAGACATGCTTTCCTAAGCTAATAACAGGCGTAATAGTGCAAGTAATAGAAACAGGAAAGGAAACATACTAGTATTTACTTAAAGAAAACTGGATTTCCAACAATTAGCACAAGTACGCACTCGTCACCTCACGTACAAGGCATTTCAATTACCAAATATACCAATCCTAAGGGGAAGGTCCCCACACAAGGTTAGACAAACCACTTACCTCTAACCGGCTCAAAATCAACCCAACACCACGTCTTTGCCACGAGTACTCGACTCTAAATAGCCCAAATCTATTCAATTCAATTGCATAATGTAAATAACACTTCAAGTAACTAATTCTAAAATTAAATTCTAAGCTAATACGTGAAATTATGTAAAATGACCAAAATGCCCCTCGGGCCCACATCTCGGAATCGGGTAAAATTTATATTTTTAGAATCCTCATACCCTCATGAGTCTAACCATGCCAAAATTATGCAATTTCAATACCATTTGGTCTTTCAAATCATTATTTTACATTTTTTAAAGATTTCACAAGTTTTCTTCCCAAATTCCATCCTAAATCACGAATTAAATGATGAATTCAATGATGGATTCATGTACTCTAGTCAAATCTGAGTTAGAATCACTTACCCCGATGAATTTCTTGAAAAAACTTCGAATAATCGCCAAAATCCGAGCTCTCTAGGTCAAAATGTAAAATAAAACCCAAAACATCATATTTATAGGGCACCCCCCGGATTTCCACCACTGCGAACCGCACAAAATTAGTGTTGTTCGCACAAAACTAGTGCGGTCCGCACAAAAACGAGTGTTGTACGCACAAGTTTTGACTGCAGTGATAGGCTTTAGTATTTTGGCCATAACCTTCTCTACAGCTGTCCAAATTGTGATTTCTTTACCTTTCTAGAAGATAGACACGAAGGGCTACAACTTTTGTTTTTGAATCATCCCAAAATTCCTTGTAGATCAAAAGATAGCCGCTTAGGACCAGTGAAATTTTCCTCACCGCGGACCGCACTGGTGGGTTCCGAGGCCTGCAACTCTTCTGGACCTGCAATAGTATGATTTCCAGCCTAAAACATCCTGAAACCTACCTGGAACTCACCCGAGTCCCCGGGACTTCAAACCAATTGTACCAACACATCTCGCGACATCGTTCAAACTTGTTCAAAACTTCGGAACTCTTACAACAACATCAAATCACCAATTTAACATAGGATTCAAGCCTAAGAACTCCAAGAACTCTTAACTTATGATTTCGATCAAAAAGTCTATCAAATCTCATCTGAACGACCTGAAATTTTGCAAGCACGTCACATTCAACACTATAGAGCTACTCCAATTTTGGGACTTCCATTCCGACCTTTAGGTCAAAATCTCACAGTCGGACCGGAAACTTCAAAAAATTCGACTCACGCCATTTGAAGCCTAAATTAGCTACGGACCTTCAAAACATAATATGATCATGTCCCTAATCCCAAAATCACCCAACAGAGCTAACAGAACCATCAGATTTCCATTCTGAGGTCGTCTTCACACTATTCTGACTATGGTTAATTCCCAACACTTAAGCTCTCATTCTGGGACTAAGTGTTAGAAAACTCCCCGAAACTCAAAACCGAACATCCCGGCAAATCAAAATAGCAAAAATAAACTCGGGAAAGAAATTAATAGGGGATCAGGGCGTTAATTCTTAAGACGACCGGCCGGGTCGTCACATCCTCCTACACTTGAGTTGCTTTCCCTTTGTTCTCCAGGTGGGCTCCTGATTACAAACATTTGAATTGCTTTCTCTTTGTTCTCCAGGTGGGATCCTGATTACCAAAACTCTAACCGTATTCCCTTGCTCTCTAGGTGGGCGCCTAATTTTCAAAACTTTAATTGCTCTTCCTCGGAACTTGACTTGTTTTCCCTTTGTTCCCTAGATGGGCTCCTGATTGCTAAACTTGAACTACTTCCTCTTGCTACTGCTTTTTCTTTGAATTTTCTTCCCTTGTTTCTCCAGGTGGGTGCCTGACTGCTTGACCCTACACTGCTTTCTATTCTCGAAAATCATTTTAGTTTCCCTTGCTCTCTAGGTGGGCGCTTGATTACAACATAATAGAGAAAACAAAGAAGATTTACTGCCCTAGTTTGGTAGCTGGGCACATCTGTGGGCGTTAATTGAATTGTGTTACCCAATATCTCTAAGATTTTAAAATCTAGATCTCATTATCCAAGAGGGTCCTAAAAATTAAAATCAAATCTTATCTTAAGAGTGACAATTTTACGGCTAAATTATATTTCCCTACGGCAGAACTTACGCTAAATCTTGTTATCTAATAGAGGTCTTAAATCTAAGTCCCATTATTTAGGAGGGTCCTGAAAATTTCAAATTGAATCATATCCTATGAATGAAAACTTCAAAGCCAACTTATATTTCCTCAAGGTAAAGTTTATGCTAGATCTTGTTACTCATGAATGTTTTGAATTTTAAACTAGGTTCCATTGTCCCAGGAGGGTCCTGAGGATTTACGATCGAACCTGTCTGGTACTTGCTTACTTTACGGAAGGTTTCTCTGAAACAAACAAAATTTTCTGCCCCTATTTCAAATCAAAGAAAAGTCTTGTCAATTTAAAATGTGGTGGTTAGTTTGTGGCATTCTTGCTGAAGGTGGCCTCTCTTCTACCGTGCTATGCTTTGACTGGTTGCCTTGAACTGGCCAAGAACCGTTTGACCTTCTGACTAACTCTCAACCATAGGACCTTGGATGACCCGAGTGCTTTACACCCAAATCGTTGTTTTACATTTCTGATCCTTCTACCTGAACCTCTGTATCTCCCACAAGATTACTAAATCATTCGACCAATAGAACTTTCACTGACACCTTATTTCCCACTTTACATCATGCTATCTCTGGTATGCTTTGGCCGCACTTTGCTTTGTGTAATTTTGGAAGTTGGTTGTAAGCTTTGAAATCCCTTCTCACTTGCTCAAACAAAACTGACATTGGAAAAATCTTAGAGAAATAAACCCAAAAGAAATGAAATGCAATGACTTCGAGAGTTAGGAATAAAGAAGAAAATCCAAAACTGGATGACTGTTTGAGGAGAAAAAAAGAAAAGATACTTATCTGAGTGGAACAGCTGGTACCAATAATCATGACATACATTTTGGATTAATCAGCTAGCCTATTCAACCAATCACCTTTTAGTTGTCATACTTTATGCCCGAGGTTCCCATAATCCGACTCCCTTGCCAAGTCAACAACCTTGTTCGGCTTGCGGTGCCCTGAGGGTTTTCACCAGCAAACCTCTCTCATTTATTCATCTCTCAACCCATCATCGCCTTACGGTGCCCGTGAGGGTTTTCACCAATAAGACTCTCTCATTTTTAAATTTCTCTCAGCTTTTCATCACCTTACGGTGCCCGTGAGTGTTTTCCCCAATAAAACTCTCTCATTTTTTATTTTCTTTCTTAGAACGGAGTGTTGCCCCTGATATGAATCACCTGTACTTGCTCGACTTGGCATCTCTCGAGGACTGATCGAAAGGTCTTTCTTTGGACCGCAATATGGGCTTTTGGATAGGGTTAGGAAGAAAGGGTGTCACAAAGGCTCAAAACAGCTTGAATGGGTTCAAAATTACAACTTTTGGAATCAGATCTCTAACAACAACCACAACTTCTGCCCCGGTTTCTTTGCTTGGGGACTTTTGAATTTTATTTTCATAGGACCGAACCGTGAGGCTGCCTACGTTTCCTTAAAAGGAATCAGGTCGAACGTAGTTCATGTCATAGGAGTTGCTTTGTTGTTACTTTTCTTTTCTTTCTCTCTTTTTCCTTTTCTTTTCTTTTTCTTTCTTTCTTTTCTCTTTTTTTCTTTTTCTTTTCCTTTTTTTTTCTTTTTCTTCTTTACTCATCTTTTGCGTTCGTGCTTCTGAATTTCTCCACTGATTCCAAAAGAGGGGTATGAAAAGAAATAAATAAAGCTCAAAGGGATAACAAAGAATAAGGTGTTTAGATAGCAGAACAAAATGCCTTCGTCATTCCAATCTTAAAAACATGCCAAGTACAAATAAACACAACTTAAGCCAAAGAAATCATACATAATATCTTTTAACAGCATCAGAATTGATAGTCATATCTATACATTTGCCTGCTATATCTGTTAAATACAAAGCACCATTGGACAATACTATCGTTACGATGAACGGCCCCTGCCAATTTGGGGCGAACTTACCTTTTGCCTCAGCCTGATGTGGAAGGATGCATTTCAATACTTGCTGACCCACTTCAAATTTCCATGGACGCACCTTCTTGTTATATGCTCTTGCCATTCTCTTTTGATACAATTGGCCATAACACACTGCTGCCAATCTTTTTCATCAATCAAACTTAATTGCTCCAGACGGGCTTTGACACACTCATCATCATCAATTTCGGCTTCAACAACAATCCGAAGGGATGGAATTTCAACTTCTGCGGGTATTACTGCTTCAGTGATGTATACTAACAAATAAGGAGTTGCACTTACTGAAGTGTGAACAGTAGTGCGATAACCCAACAATGCAAAGGGCAACTTCTCATGCCATTTCCTGGAACCTTGCACCATTTTCTGAAGTGTCTACGTTATGTTCCTGTTGCCTGCCTCCACCGTTCCATTCGCCTTGGGGCGGTGTGGGGTGGAATTGCTATGCGTAATCTTAAACTGTTGACACACTTCTTTCATCAAATGACTGTTAAGATCAGCACCATTATCTGCGATGATCACCTTTGGGATTCCGAACCGATGTTGATACCCAATTTTTTCCTATGTATTTTTATATACAAAATACTTTCAAAATAGCATATATATGCATACATAATCATACCCAAGTGTTTTAGTATTTTTCCAATCTTTTGAAGAGTTTTTAAATCAATTTACTATCTATTTTAGCAGTACAAAATCCATAATTATTCCCAAAATCATCAATTTTGGTGAATAATTTATTTTATTCCCATATTCATACCAAAATATAGTTAAGATAATTTTTGTACATTTTACAAATTTATTTGGTATTTAAAAGACTAAATTGAATATAATTGCAATTATAGCATATTTTAAGATTAATAGCACTTCTATAATTGTAAAATTGGCTTCAATATTTTTAAATCAATATTTATGCATTATTAGTTGGGTAAGTACTTTTAATTTGTTTTTAAAGTCTTTTTCGCAATTTTTATAAAATAAAAAAGGAAAATTGGCTATTTAACATTTAGCCTATTTCTATTTCAATTACAACCTCATTTTCTTTCAATTTTAACCTCAATTTGACCCCAATTCCGCCCAAATTAAAACCAACCCAATTTCAATTTGGATCCAACCCATGACCCAATTACAAAGGACCCAACTCGTTCCCCACCTACCACTTAAATCTGGATCGTTGATCACTCAAGATCAACGGCCAAGACTCGCCCTTCCATAATTAAACCTAAACGACTACCCTAATCTCCCTCATTCGCCTTGAAACCTTTCATCTCTCAAAACACTCTCAAGCTCCCTAAAACCCTAGCCATCTCCCACCTTATTCTACCATGTTTCCACCGGAATCCGTGGCTTCTCAGGCCATAGATGGTTGGTACTCACCCCCCCTCCACCATCAAACCATGGTTGTTCGAAGCTTCGAGGCCTAACCTCGATGGTTCTCCTTCAGATCCTCTCAGATCTACAGTTCTATGGCTTCTCCGGCCATGCTCCGGCCTATTCAAGCACAAGAAACTTTTTCTAACTCAGCCGACCCCAGATCGGATTTTATTCCATGCCTTTCTCATTTCTATGGTTTCTTCGAAATCCTGAGCTATTCGAGGTTTTTCTCTGTTTGTTTTCATAGATCTATGATATATTTGTGTTCTACTAGATGTTTAAAGTATTTTGTCCAATCTTTCTTTCAAAAATTGCTTCTCTTCGATTTAGGGTTTTTGAAAGGTTTTCAAAACATCTTTTTGATTCTTCCTTTTCTTTTCTTTATGTGTATTATGCTCATGTGTTTTCTTTGTACCACGCATGTGTTGTTCTTCTATTTTCTTTCTACTATACATGACTCTTTTGTACCTTTGTACTCTATTGTGCCTCTAGATTAGGCTCGCATGTTAATGTTTGTTATGTTTTCCTACATGTTCTTTGCTATACTTTCCAAAATTCTTCCACTGTATGTGTTTCTTGCTGAGTTCTTTAACTTTGTTTGTTTTACTAGGCTCTTATTGGAGTTCTAAGGATGTCTCACTACTATTTCTTAAGCTTATATCACCCTTTTTCTCTTCTGAACTTGCTTAAGTTCCGACTTTTCTTGAACATGTTCTTTATGCTCCTCAAATCAACTTTTTTCTTTGTTGCTTCAAACCTGCTATCATGTATGTCGGTTTCTCATGAGTCTCTGAAAGAGACCTCTAAGCCTGTTATCTGTCTTCTTGTAGCTGCTTCTGATTAAAGTTGAAAACCCTAGGCTTTGGGTTTTGGCAAGTTTTATTTTGGACTAGGGCAACTTTGGAACCTGGACTCTCAAACTCATTATGAGTCTACAAACTGAACTTGTATCCCTTTTTGACTCTGAACTCTTTCTATGATAGTCTTTTCTAATCAACATGACAACTCCTTTTTGCTTGATATTTGTGTGCTTTATATATGAGAAATTCTTCTTTCAAAAAAGGTTTTGCCAATTTGTGATTGATTCAAAATTCCTTTTAATAAGGTTCAATTGATTGTTACTGATTTTCTTTAATTAAACCTTTCTTCACCTTTTCTGGTTGGATTCATTCATACCAATACTCAATTTCTGATTTTTACTGGCTAATGATTGATTGCCTTTCCTTATTTGCACAAACCGTATTGCTATCAAACTCTTTCCTTAAATAGTTTTTATGTATTTGCCCTTCTTGTACTACTTTGGAAAAGATTTTAATCCAATTCTTTCCTTAATTGTCGTCTACCCATTTGAAATCAGAATCCCTTAACTGAAGGGAGATTCTGTGTGATTGATTGCAAACTATTCCCTTACCTTTTCTTACTTGTTCTCTGCACTACAAAAGGGGCACGACCCTTCTGCACTTAGACACCTTGAACCTTCAGTTCAATACTTCGAATTCAACCCTTTACACACACACCTCTCAATTTCAATACTCAACTCTCTTCTAACATCTTTTGTACTGTTTGCTTGCAACTTGGTTTACAAGACTTCAGCTTTCACTTATTTGTTTCCCTGAAATTGGTATGTCTTAATTTTGATTTCAACACCATCCCTATGTGTTTATTTTATAGTTGCTACACTCCTGTCTACTTTGATGTTCACGTTCTGTACTGAATATGCTACTCTCTCTTTGCATCTGCTGTACATGTTTGTTGTGAATTCCCTATACCCTCACTCCCTTCTATGTGTTTGAGTTAAGGTTCATGGCCTGACAGCATCCAAATTGCTGC
Organism: Nicotiana sylvestris; assembly: GCF_000393655.2. Classification (NCBI taxonomy): domain Eukaryota; kingdom Viridiplantae; phylum Streptophyta; class Magnoliopsida; order Solanales; family Solanaceae; genus Nicotiana; species Nicotiana sylvestris. The sequence continues at coordinate 139,236,469 of NC_091058.1, forward strand.
TTAGGTTAAACTTGATCCTCAATGGATCCCAACTCTCAAAATTTGGCTAACAGGCTGGCCAGGGGTGTGTCAGTACTCCTAATTGTTGGGCATGACTACCAGCCTGTCGTGGCTCTCCCTAATTCCTCGTATATGCACTTGCACTCTCTCTTAGATTCTAAGTTCTGCCCCTCTCTTATGAGCCTTGCTTTGGGACCTTAAGTTCCCTCTGAACTTGGACATTTGAGGGCTGGCTCTTCCACACTGCACTATCTTAATTCTGCAATATATTTGGGTTGTAAGCACTACCCGTAGTCCATTTGAGGCTCTTGAGTAACTTTGACACATCCCAAATAAGAGAAGGCTTTGGAAACCTGATCCTGGAAGTTGGTTCATCTCATATTGTTAGACCTTGAGTCTGAATTAGGCTCCTTGGTTGTAGCTTAAATTTCTGATGTAATTTTACTTTTTCTTGACTCATTCTGGTCTGTAATATGTTGTAATAACTTATGGGGTTCTAGTGAAAAGGGGAGGGTCATTTATGTATGCAAAGGGTAGACAGCATGCTCATAAGCGTTACTATTCACAAACACTGCACTTACGTATGTCATGTAGAAATCCTGCCTATAAGTTTTCTGCACTCATGCATGTCATATAGAAATCCTGCCCATAAGTTTCTGCACTTCTGCATATCATATAGAAATCCTGTTTGTAGGTTTTTCTGCACCTCTACATATATAGAGATCATGTCTATTAGTTTTCTGCACTTTTGCATATCATATAGAATCCTACCTATAAGTTTTTGCACTTCTGCATATAGAAATCATGACTATAGGTCTTCGGTACTTCTGCATTTTACATCTATCATTAGGCAAACAGTTATAGGTTAAGTAATAATAAGTTTCATTCTAGATACCATGTCTATAGGACTCCTGCACTTTCATAATCGTCTTAAAACCAACAACGCCTAGAAATCATGCCTATAGGAGTAACCAATTGAATCTGATTCATTTATTTCATCTACAAGTCTACAATCAGTGGTAATGTCATTTAACATTTGCAGAACTTATATGTTTTCTACAATTAGTAAGACTTCTTTAAAATCGGAGTAAGCACTGTTAGATATCATGCCTATAGGTCTCACTTAGGCAAACCATTAGGTAATTAATTAACTGCATCAGTCTTTGATAAATTACAACCAGGGAAGGGTAATTTGGAATCCTCATCTAAGAAATATGTGTTGAATCAGCATATCCTACGCTTTAATTTAATTCAGACCATAACTATTACTTGTAAGTCATGCTAGCCAATTTGTTTCTTTAAATATGGAGGCATGTTTGAGCCCTTTAACTATTACATGTCTCCTATACCTGCCTTATATGTTTTGATTGTCGCCTTAGAATTTTATCCTTTTAAAACTCTGAAAAGCCAAACCTCCCTTCCCTTTAGGACTAGTAGTCCCAAATGCCTCCGGGACTGATAGGATTGGGGCGGGTACTAGCATGCAATAAGTAACGATACTATTCTGCGCTTAATACCTTAACGGGGTGGGAAAGGGTAGCTATGGATATGATGACCGGTGCGCCAATACCACATGTAACCCCTTTTTTGAGGAGTGATTACCGGGTATTGCATTGATGTGATCCATATTGTTTGTAAACCTAGGACCCCCTTTCTTTTTAACTTGTTTTATTGTCCGAACTATTTTTTCTGCTTTCTTTATTCTCTTCAAACTTTCAATTTGCTTGCAATAATATGTGAAAATCCCCTTCTATTTGAGGCCCTTAATTGCTTATTTGATTATGTGAAGTCACAATTGTAACATGGCCGGGAACCACACAAGTGGATCTTGAGGGGGTGCCTAACACCTTCCCCTCGAGATAATTTCTATCCCTTACCCAAACTCTGGTTCTTCAAACTCAAATCCTTCTTAGTGTCCTAATGAACTTAATCATTAGGTGGCGACTCTTCAAGTTCCAAAACCCAATTCACAAAAGGGAATGAGTTGTCCTCCCAAATGTCACAAGACCGATTTTGCAAGAAAAAGGGGGCGCGACAACCGAGAAATGATATTTGAATGCACAAAATTGATCACTGCCTTCTTGGTCACAGACTTGAAAGTTTTAGCTTCAACCCCCTAGTTAAATAGTCAATGGCCACCAGAATGAACCTGTGTCCATTGGTGTTGTTGTCTCAATTGGTCCGATGACATCCATACCCCAAGCAACAAAAGGCCATGGTGCGGACATTGTGTGCAATTCAGATGGCGGAGAATGAATCAAATCTCCGTGTACTTGACATTGATGACACTTGCGCACAAAACGGATACAATCTCACGCCATGGTGAGCTAATAATAACCTACTCGGAGAATTTTCTTTGCCAGAACATACCTACTTATATGCAATCCGTAAACTCCAGCATGAACTTCGATCATGATAGTCGTGGCCTGTCTAGCATCCATGCATCTTAACAATCCAAGATCTGGAGTCCTTTGGTACAAAACCCCTCCACTAAAGAAAAATCCACTTGCCAAACGACGAATTATTCTCTTTTGATCACTTGTGGCTTGTACTGGATACACCCCCATCCTGATATACTCCCTGATGTCATGGAACCATGGTTCACCGTCAAGTTCCTCCTCAATCATATTGTAGTAAGCATGTTGATCACGGACCTGAATATGCAAAGGGTCAACATAAGCCTTATCTAAATGTTGTAACATCGACGCCAAGGTAGCCAAAGCATCAGCAACCTCATTATGGATCCTTGGAATGTGCTTGAATTCTATTGATCGAAACCGTTGACAAAGATCATGCAGACATTGTTGATACGGTATAAGCTTTAAATCTCGTATCTCCTATTCTCCTTGAATCTGGTGCACCAGAAGGTCTGAGTCTCCCAAGACCAAGACTTCCTGGATTCCCATATCTACAGCTAGCCTTAAACCTAAAATGCATGCCTCGTACTCAGCAATGTTGTTGGTACAATAGAAATAAAGCTGAGCCGTAACAGGGTAGTGATGCCCTATTTCAGAAATGAGTACAGCTCATATCCCAATGTTTTTCATGTTAGCAGCCCCGTCAAAGAAGATTTTCCAACTAGGCTTTTCCTCCTTCTCGGCCTCGTCAATGTGCATTAGCTTTTCGTTAGGAAAATAAGTCTTCAAAGGTTCATATTCTTCGTCCACCGGGTTGTCGGTCAAGTGATCAGCCAAAGCTTGGGCTTTCATCGTCGTTCGAGTCACATATACAACGTCAAACTCTGTGAGCAAGATCTACCACTTTGCGAACCTTCCTATGGGCATGGGCTTCTACAAGATATACTTCAAAGGATCCAGACAAGAGATGAGGTAAATAGTGTAGTATGACAAATAATGCTTCAACTTCTATGCTACCCAAGTCAGGGTGCAACATGTCCTTTCAAGGGGAGTATACTTAACCTCATAAGATGTGAACTTCTTGCTGAGATAGTAAATGGATTACTTTTTCCTACCGGTGATGTCGTGCTGACCCAACACACAACCAAATGAGTTATCCAAGACTATCAAATAAAGAATCAAAGGTCTTCCGAGTTTTGGCGGGACCAACACAGGTAGGTTCGACAAATACTGCTTGATCTTATCGAAGGCTTCCTGGCACTCATCGGTCCATTTGACCATAACAACTTTTGTTAGCAACTTGAAGATCAGCTCACAAGTTGTCATGAGTTGAGCAATAAACCAGCTAATATAGTTCAGCCTCCCTAACAGACTCATCACCTCGGTCTTGTTACTTGGCGGTGGTAACTCCTGAATAGATTTGATCTTTGATGGATCCAATTCAATGCCCCACTAACTGACTATGAATCCCAACAATTTTCCTGATGGGACACCGAACACACACTTTGCAGGGTTGAGCTTAAGATTGTACCTGCGGAGCCTTTGGAAAAACTTTCTCAAATCTTTGACGTGGTCCGACTGCTTCCGGGACATCACATCATCCATGTAAACCTCGATCTCCTTGTGTATCATGTCATGGAATATGGTCATCATTACCCTCATGTAAGTTGCCCCAGCGTTTTTCAAACCAAAAGGCATGACCCTGTAGCAATATGTTCCCCATGGCATGATGAATGTCGTCTTTTCCGTATCTTCCTCATCCATTAAAATCTGTTGATAGCCTACATAGCAATCCATAAAAGACCCAATCTCATGCTTGACACAATTATTAATCAAAATGTGGATATTTGGCAGTGGGAACTTGTCCTTTGGACTTGCCTTGTTGAGATCACGGTAATCAACACACACTCTAGTCTTACCATCCTTCTTTGGCACAGGCACAACATTGGCTAACCACGTGGGATACCGCGTGACCCAAATGACCTTTTCATCAAGATGCTTTGTGACCTCTTCTATAATTTTCACACTCATGTCGGTTTTGAACTTTCTCAACTTCTACTTAATGGGAGGAAATGCTATATCAATTGGCAATTTATGGACCACCAAATCGGTACTCAAGCCGGGCATATCATCATACAACCATGCAAAAATATCCTTATACTCAAACAATATTTTAATTATCTCTTCCCTTATTTACGGTTCACTATGGACACTTATCTTAGTTTCTCTGACATTATTTGGGTCCCTTAAATTGATTGTTTCTGTATCATTCAGGTTAGGCTTGGGTTTTTCTTCAAAATGATTTAGTTCCTTAATAATCTCTTCAAAGGCCTCATCCTCATCATATTCTGATTCATCATCACACTCTATTTCTTGGATTATTATTTCAGAATTAGATTGACTTTTAAGACTGGGCCGAAGATTCCTCATGCATGTTATGTCATTGAAACCAGCATAAAAAGAACTATACAGAGAAGAAAAGAAAACAAAAATGAAACTATCACGAATGATGGAAAAAGGAAATTGCATTTCATTGAAAATAAGAATAATAGTGTTTGTACATTAACAAACGGAAAATAAAAAATCTAGGTCACAACCCTGGAATGACCTAGATAGAAAGGAAAACAAAACAAACTACCAAGACTCCTTCCGGGCAGGGAGAGGAGTAGCCTTCCAATTGTTAAGCTTTACATTCGGCCCGACGAACTGCACGTCTGTTTGCTAGAACCTTCTCCAACTTCTACCATGTTCACATCATCAAACAACCTCCGGAACCTTTCGATTAACTCCTTATCAATGTCAACCACAGAACTTGGAACTGTCGTCACTGGACGTTTCCTGGCACCGGGCTTGACAAAAGACCTAGAGAGAAGTGGAACAGGATTTGGAAGTGTCCACACTTTATGTTTAAACCTTTTAGCCCTTTTCACATCTGCCACTGTAGGTTTGAATCCAAGACCAAAAGTACCCAAATTTTTAGGGAGGGACACTGGCTGTATGATACCCTGCAGAGATGCACCTAGACCTTTACTGGGCACAAAGCCATTCTTCAACATTTTAGAGCCATCATGACTGATGCGGAGGTTATCTTTGGGTTGGAACACATTTCCCTTCTGGAACCTTCTCTACCGGCACTGTTTCAAAAACTTGATAGACCCAAGGCCCTTTGTCATCTTCAACCTCAATGAACTAGACAGAGGCATCACTGTGAGCACACAAGTTAACTTCACCATGCATGATGATCTCCTGTCTATCCTATTCGAACTTGACCATCTGGTGCAGAGTGGACGGGACTGCTTTGGTGGCATAAATCCAAGGTCGACCTAACAGCAAATTGTAAGAGACGGCGTCTAGCACCTGGAACTCCATAGTGAATTCTACCAGTCCTATTGTCAACTCAAGCACTATATCACCAACTGAATCTTTCCCTCCACCATCAAATCCCCGAACGCAGATGTTGTTCTTGTGAATCCTCTCATCATCCACTTTCAACTTGTTCAGAGTAGAGAGAGGGCAGATGTTTGCACTGGAACCATTATGAAATAATACCCTGGTAACCACAGAATCTTCACATTTTACCGTAATATAGAGATCTCTATTGTGTTTAGTACCTTCCACAGGAAACTCATCAATAGAGAAGGTGACCATGTTCACCTCAAATATTTTGTTGGTGACCTCTTCCAAATGATTTACTGAAATTTTTTCGGGAACATGAGCCTCGTTTAGAATTTTTATCAAGGCCCAACGATGCTCATCTGAGTGGATCAACAATGAAAGCAATGATATCTGAGCAGGCGTCTTTCTCAACTCCTCCACGATGGAATAATCTTGTACCTTTATTTCTCAGAAACTCCTTCGCCTCTTCTTCAGTCACTACTTTCTTCACTGGAACTGGGTTATTTCTGGATGCTTTAGTTTTCCTTAACTCTTCTGGGGCAAAGCATCTCCCCGAACGAGTTAATCCATGGGCCTCATTGACTTCTTCTTTCACTTCCTTTCCCTTATAGGTCTCTATCACCCATTCATAGTTCCATGGGATGGCTTTGGTGCTAATTACCGGCAACTGGGTTACAGGCTTAATAATGATAGGATCCATATGGGCACCCTCTACAATTATTATAGGCTTGTTTGCCACTCCTGGCACAACCACTTTTCACTTTTCTTGCTTCGCCTCAACATCACTTGGGGATCCTTTCTTGACTACCGCAGATGGTTCACCATTTGTCCTGCTCAACTTGTTCACTGATCCTTCAACTGTTGGTTTTTTAACTGGCTTGACCTCACTAGACTGAATCATCATGATAGTCTATTAAGGCTTCTTGGGTTCCCCTCCCTTATGTGCTATCTCAATCATGTTTGTTTCCTAATGGGTTGGCAATTGGTTCTGGTTGATGTTAGGTGCCTCTAGAGTCTGGAATTCAATCCAGTTTGTGTCAATGAGCTCCTAGATAGCATTTTTCAAGTGCCAGCACTTCTCTGTATCATGCCCCGGAGTACCAGAACAATGTTCACAGCTTACGGAGTAATCAAGATTCTTTGGAGGAGGGTTTGGCAATTTCGACTCAATTGGCCTCAGCATATCCAACTGCCTTAATCTGTAGAACAAACTAGTATAGGACTCCCCCAATGGGGTGAAGGTTTTTTTCCGCTGCAACCTCTCATTTTTGAACACTGGATTGGATCGAAAACCTGGACCGGCAGGGTTTTGATAGGATCGTGGGGGTAGGTAAGCATTTTATGGATCTAGGTAGGTGTTTTGTAGGGCTAGGGCACACCATTGTGTGTAGGCAGGGTCTGGTGATGGGAAGTGTTGTGGTGGATTATATGAGGTTTGAGTGTAGGTTCAATGATGGGGTCGAGGCTGGGTATATTGGTGTGACGGGCCCCTGGGTCCAAACCATGATCCTGAATCAATTGTTGCCACGTCATCTTTCTTCTTCTTTCCAATAACTCCCCTAGTGTCATTCTGAATGGCTTGGGTAATTGCCTTGATAGCCGAGTAACTCATGATTTTTCTTGATTTAAGCCCTTCTTCTACTATGCCACCCATCTTCACTACCTCGTTGAAATACTTGCCTATGGCCGATATCAGATGGCCAAAGTAAGTAGGCTCCAGAGCCTGTAGGAATTACTCCACCATTTCGCTTTCCTCCATCGAGGGGTTAACTCTTGTTGCTTGTTCTCTCCAGTGAAAACCGTATTCTTTGAAACTTTCACTACGCTTCTTCTCAATCTTAGTCAAAGACAAATGATCTGGAACAATCTCGATGTTGTATTAGAAATGACGTGCGAATGCTTGGGCCAAATCATCCCAAGTGTACCATCTGTTGTGATCCTGACGAGTGTACCACTCCAGTGCCGAGCCACTCAGACTCTAGCTAGAGTATGCCATTAATAGCTCATCTTTCCCACCGGATCCTCTCATTTTACTGTAGAATCCCCTCAAATGTGCCACCGGGTCTCTGTGCCCGTCATACAAATCAAACTTCGGCATCTTAAATCCCACAGGCAACTGAACATCGGGAAATAGACACAAATCCTTGTAGGCTACGCTCACTTGGCCTCCCAATCCCTACATATTTCTGAATGACTGCTCCAGGATTCTAACCTTCCTGAACATCTCCTCCTGCTTTGGGTTTTTAGGCGGTTTCTTAGTCTCAACTGGGAGGTCAAAACGAGGGGTGTAGGAGTAATGTTCTGGGGCCTTGAAAGTAGGCTCCGAGGGATAGTATTGTTATCTTGGTTCTGGAATAAGGGCTCACTAGAGGATCGATGGAGTGTAGTGGGTGGGGGCACCACGAAAATAGGGGTGGCTGGTGGAGGAGGGTATAGGACTGGTTTGGGTGGTGGTGCTTATGGGGTTTGGGAAGTGGTGCTTTGGTAGTGGTGGTAAATGGGGAAACATGGAGATGAATCAACAGTGGGAGGTTCTTGGGATTGAGCCAGCGGCATGACAAAAGCAGGGTTGGTAGGGTAGGAAGGTGGTGGATGCCCTTTTACCCATGCCTGGTACATCTCTACCATCTGTTGTTTCAACTTATACAACTCCTCCTTCAGATTAACATCAGACACCTCCCCCTCTCTTGACGGATCAATAACACTTGCATCTAGTTCTTAGTTAGTCATGATCAACTTGTCTTTGGACCTGGTGTTGTACGGGTGAGTTTCCAGAGTGCCAAACAAACTAACCACCTGCTTGTACTTGATGACAACAACAAATTTGTTAGCGATTAGAGCTTAACATATAGGCAACCGCATATTGGAGATGCAATGCACCTAAGCAGTTAACCATTTCTATTATGAATTTGAACGATCGCCTACGTCATCCCAGCTTTCACTAATTTTCATTTTGCAATTTCTCTCTCTTCTTTTTCATTCCTGCTTTTCTTTATTCCTTTATTCCCTCATTTTCCTCTCTTGTTTTACCATTATTTCTTTCTCACAGCCTTTCTTGTTTTGCTCTTTCTTTTTTTTCTTCTTTCTTTTTTTCCTTTTTTCATTTCATGGTTATGATCGAATCCTATGGGGATTGCCTACATATCATGAAGCCGCATGAATCAGACTAAGCGTAGTTCTGGGAATAAGTGTAAGATAAAAATAAATAAAACAAACATTTTTGGGATTTTTGAATTTTTTAGAAAATGAAAAACATCTCGATTATAACGAATTCTTCTACATATTTTAATCATAAAAACCAACAGACTCGAAAAGGGGAACTAACAGACTCTAACAGAAGAATGAAAATACAGACTCGAAAAAAGGCCTAACAGACTCTGGAAGAAAGGTGAAAATACAAACTCAAATGAAAATCATGAATACATAAGTGCCTCAATTTCTACAGGGGCCCGCGGGACATCAGTCGGTCTCGCCACGGGCTTATGCGCAAGATCCCCTTGCAGATGCTCCGGGTCACTCATTATTTGGCGAACAAAGGTCATTACCGTGGCAAAGAAGGTGGTTCTAGTCATGTCTTCACATTTATGGCACTTCATGACGATGTAGTCAGCAATTGCTCTAACCCTCTCTCTGATGATACCTTTTTCTTGGAGCAAACGCCCTATTTGCTGAGACCTAGCTTTTAGCACATGGGCATCATGATGGTTTTGACCCTGCAACTGTTGCATATCTTCCTCTAACTGGGCCATTAATGCATAGCAATGTTCCATTTCTGCTTTAAAGTTCTTAGCTTGTTTGGCCATCTCATTTTCGAGGGTAGTTAGCCTTTTCTTCAAATTTGTGACTCTTCCCTCATATTTTCTTTTTAACTGCCGGACAAACTCTGCTCATCCCTCTGCGTTCTTCGCTAACTGTACCCGGGCCCTCGCCAGATTACCCTCGAATTTTCCCAGATCATTCTCACACTCAGCTATTTTCCTATTAAGACCACTTATGAGTCTTTCATCCTTTCGGCTCCTTTCTTGATTCTTAGCATCTATTTTTATTTTGTGGATCTGTGCTCGAAGGTCCTTGTTTTCTTGAGCCATTTTTTATTCTTCTCCCCTTCATTGGCAGCGGCCTGTACACTTTTGACAAATTTAAGATCCCGAATCTGTCCCTCCAATTTGCTTATGGTGGCTCTGTAGCTTGCCTCTTTTGCCAACCAATCCCATTGCTCATGCGCTCCATCAGTGAATCGTTGGACATGGGGCCTTTTGGCAGGCCGTTCGGGCTCTTGATGGACTTGAGACCTTTTATCGTACCAAGTTGTGTAACTGGGCTCCAATTCGCCTCTGGACAGATCTCGTACCTGAGTATTTGGCCCTAAGAACCTACAATGATGCCAAATCCGACGCACCCTTTCTTCCGGGAAAGCATCTTTTGGTTCCAATTCGATGACATGCTGACTCAAATCCTCATCATGTGGGATGGTCTGGTACCTGCCTAACTGGCACAGAACTCTGTGTGGAGCATAAGGCTAAATGCTCCAGAGACCTATCAATAGGAGAAAATAGACTTCGGCCGACATATAAATGACTTCACTAACTGGGAGCCACCCGAATGTCCATTCAATCTTGTTCGCAATCAAGGAGCTTAAATTTGCAAACCATGTTTTCGTACCCTCCGGAAACTCATAGCCATCCACCCGTTGTTCATGTTTTTCAATGCATTGAAGACCGGTCATACCAAGGTTTATGTACCCTGGGAGGTGACACAGGTGTTCCTCCATCCAGAGTTGTAGAAGCATATTGCATCCTTCAAAAAAAATCATCCTTCTCGGCAAACAGTTAGTGCTCGGTAGATCTCCGCCAAGATCATCAGTACAATGGTGCCATTTGCCTTTTTAGTCATGAAATCGGCTATCCCCACAAGCCCCAATTCTGTGTTTTCATCCTTTCTTGGACAAATCAAAACACCCAGGAATGCCATTATGAAAGTCAATCCCCGCTGAGCCTCCCACTTATCTTTGTTCCTTGAATGAGTAAGACCGGTATCTAGCATCTCAAAACCGCGGGGATTCCCGTAACATCGGTACAAGAAACAGAATGTGTAGAATCCCTTAGCCAAGTTTCTGTCTTGAACTTCCCGAATGATGCTTAGTAGATCTAGAAACTTATGAGGAGTCACTGTTCTAGGTGCCACCGGGTATTGATTTCTGAGATTCCCACTGAAACTGGAGTAGCCGCTATTTCCTCAAGCGTAGGAGTTAGCTCAAAATCAGCAAAATGGAACATATTATGTGCTGGGTCCCAGAAGGGTATCAACGCCTCAATTATATCCTTCCTCCGCTTAATCTTCAGAAGCCCAACAAGACCACCCAAAGCTTTTATCACAGTATCTCGGCTGACTTCCCCCAAATCATGCCACCACATATGTAGCTCTAACGGGATTTCCTCGCGGACTGTGAAAGGTTCATTTTCAATTGTGATCTTCCTACACATTTATTTAAGGTGATTGATTAAAAGACTATGATTTACTTTGACTCAAGAGAAGAACACCAATTTTCACAAAATTTAAAACAAAGCACTTTTGCGAATACAGCCCTCAGCACCTCAAGAAAGAAAATTTTAGAGTTGTGTTTGTTAATCAACCAAGATTTGAAAAAGGACCCTAGGTGGCTATTCCTGCAAAAACAGCCTTCCGGCGTCTTTTGGGGCATTTTGGCTATTTTGGATAAGAACAGCGTCACCTAATTTATTTATGACAAAATAGCAACACTTCATATTTTTTGGGTTATTTTTGCAAAAAGGAGTTGGACCCGATGAGGGTTGCCTACATATCCCACATCCGGTGAGAATCAAACTTGCGTAGTTTGGCCAATTTTGACGCAACAGAAAACACAAACCTTTTGACATAGCTTTTTTTCTTTTGTTTTTTGAAAAATTCGGCAGAGTTTCAGGGTATTTTGGACACCGAGTTTTTCCACAGGCGGGTAATTTCCTCTCTCTCACCTCAATTTGGTTTTTCTCAATTTTTCTCCCTAGAAGCCGGTCAACATGCAATCCGAGTCAAATAAATGCGCAAGTAGTAAATAAAATGCATCAGGATGGTCTTTTGATTTCGGGTGCACCTGTCCTAGACGAACCCAACTCCTGTATTGTGTCCCCAAAGTCAAATGCACGTGATACAAACAAGCGTTCCTACTAGGGATCCGGCATGAGGGTATGTTATACTATGTTTGAAAACCTGGGTTTATTTGTTCTAGAACTGGCTTACCCAAGCGGACAGCTCGAGCCAATGGGGGGCAGCGTACCGGGAATACAGAAGCTTCATCGACTTTGCAACTTGTCTGAAACTCGTTCTAAAATTGGGATATGACTCTAACAAAAGAGAAGGCACACGAAGTGCACACTTCCCAGATGATTTAGAAGACTCAGATAGAGGAAGGTTTCGTATCAATTTATATATAGTTTAGCAATATCAAAGCGGTAAAAAATAACATTTAGTACATTAGGCCCAAACATGTAAATAAAATCAGATAATAAATAAAGACAACTATAACAGATATTCTAAGCTCTAATTCTTGAACCCTGAACCAGAGATTCTGGGTTCCATCCCCAGCAAAGTCGCCAGAGTTGTCACACCTCCTTTTCCACACCCCGGAAGGGTATAAGGGAGTTTTTCCAATTTAAGTGACAATCGAAACGGGATTATTTATTTAAGATCAGAGTCGCCACTTGGGATGATTTATGGTGTCTCAAGTCACCGGTTTAAATCCCGAATCGAGGAAAGATTGACTCTATTTTATAGTCCGCAAATATAGAAATCCGGGTAAGGAATTCTGTTAACCCAGGAGAAGGTGTTAGGCATTCCCGGGTTCCGTAGTTTTAGCATGGTCGCTCAACTGTTATTATTGGCCTAATTACCAGATCTTAAAATATTTTTAAAACTATGTGCATTTTTAACACTTTAAAACCGCTTTTATTTATTTAAAGAATTAATTCAAGGTTATTTAAAACATGTCGTAAGCCACGCTACATGAAATGCACCTGTGAGTCACGACACGTTCTATTTAACCTTGTTAGAAAATTAAAATTGGGCCACATGAAATGTACCCCCGGATTTTAATAGACATGATAATTATATATTCAACGCGCCTAAAGCAAACTACGAAGTTCATTTTTAATATCTAAATTATAACATGTGTGAGGGCCATAAATAATTTAATTTTACTTATGGCACACCTCAAGTCTATTTATTCAAATGATTTCTTAGTTTAGACTTATAAGGGCCATAAATTGTATATTTTGTTGATATGGAACACCTCAATCTAATTATAAAGAGGAGCATTGCATTTACTAAGGCGAATTAAGGAGGTTTGATTTTACCTAAATTAAAAGATTAAATCGGAATTATTAATCGCAGAGGGCACTAAACAGCCTACTTGGCACTTAATTACTTGAAGAACTTTTTGGGCCAATGGTAGGCCCAAACCTAATGAACCAAATCAAATTTTAGTAGGTTCACAGGCATTTCCCTACACAACATTTAAACTTAGCAAACGGGAGTAAATGAGCCCAACATGAGTCAAGATTGACTCCAAAGCAAACCAAAGAGAATAACGAAATATTTTTGAATAAGATTTCAATAGATCACCAGGTGTAGGCCAAGGCTGGCCCAATAACCTTAATTAAACGAGGACTTCAACGTAAAGACCCTCTTAGACTTAATTCCCCCCCCCCTCCCTTAACTCACTTTTAGCAAAATGATACAGCAGTTTCGAATATCAAAATATATGGGTATCCAGATTACAAGCTGACCTTGAATGGTTCATATTAATAGCAACAGCATGGGTATTTCACACATATGACTAATCTTAACTAGACATGAAATGGTTCAGCACCTATTAAATACAAACTATCCTTAAATGACATTAGCATTTAGCATGATTTAATTAGAAAACCTTGTCCACACCAGCATACAAAGTTAACACACAATCTGGGTTCTAACACAGTCCATAAACACCATGATCTCCTAGTGTAGCAAGACTAGTACACCTCACATAAAGCAATAAACCAAGTCTATTCTTCCAACCTACATTATGACTAAGTGATACACAACATCAGCTCTTAGTATGTTAAAACAAATGAAGTAAACTACAAGCCAAATGAAAGAACAAAAGGGCATTAAGAAGTGAAATCCAAGAATCTCCAATCTTCAAATCAAACAAGTCACTCTCATATTTTCAGAGCTTGAGATGTGTACCTAAATACAGCAAAATAAAAGGAAAAACCCAGAGGTCAGTACCAGAGAAGAAGTGAGTAGAAACCCAACAACAACAGCACAGCTTCTTTACTTAAGTCATGGTTCAGCTTCTTTATATTTCAAAGTTTCCCAGAAGGTCTTCTAGTTTTCTTGTGAAAATCAAAAGATTTTATCTCATAACACATAATAATGCTTGATCAAATGACCCTTTCTATGCTTTTTTCTTTCTTTTCTAGTTCTGAAATTCTAGATACAATTCTAGATGCAGAGTGTGGTCATTAAAAACTTTCAACTATTTTCTAGCTTTTGTATTCTAATCCCTCTCTCTTGATAATGAAGGAAACCAACCTTATATAGAAGGGCCTTAGGGCAGCTACATTGATTTTAACATTACCCCTTCCCCAACTTTCTTTTTTCATTTCAGACCCTGTTCTCCTAAACTATTCAGTAATTCACCTCAAACCCCACCACTCTAGAAGCTTCCTAATTAGTTGTGAAAGATTCCTCTATCCAATTTCCCAAAACTACACTTTTAACTCTTGTTATTAACTCTCCTAACCTAAACCAATGCAAGTCACCTGCTACTCACACCTGGGCCCAAACGGGTGGGCTTCAATGCCCAGGTTCGCCTTACATAAGCCCAAAAAAATGGTCTCAAATTAGTAAAGCAAGAATATATTATTAAAAGAAATAGGGCGGCGGGTCTAGGGTTCATAGAGAGAACCTGAGTGAGGTGATGAAGTGAGGGGGTCGATTTGGGGGGAGGGGGTAGGCTTACTTAGGACAGTTAAATACATATAGAAGCCCCAGTTCCCAGCCGTTCGATGAGTGGAAATCAACGGCTGGGATAAAAAGCCTCAAAACGGCATCGTTTAGTTTATAGTGGGGGTTTGGACCGGGTACTGGCTGGGCTGGGTCGGGTTAATGAGAAGAGAGGGGTTGGGCTTTGCAACTTTGGGCTATTACATAACAGCCCTATTTCTTTTAATTCTCTTTTTCTCATTTTCCCAGTTTTCAATTTTTCTTTTCCCTTTTAAAACAATTAAAAAACCCAAATTAACTCTTAAATTAAAATAATTTATAAAATTAAGCTAATTACCCATCATAATATTTACAAAAATTAGTTAACTCCTAAATTAGAATAAGAACTACAAATTTAAAATTAAAAGGTTTAAAACTGCAAAAGTGATCCATTTTTGTGATTTTTCATTTTTATAAAACAACTAATTTACCAAAAATGTAAAAATAAACCCCAAACGCCATGAAGAGTATTTTTGTATTTTTTCATGATTTAAATAAAATAAATATGCACAGACAAATGCAAACCATTAACAAAAATCGTATGAAAAATCTACAAAAATTGCAAATAATGGAAAAATATTATTTTCTAAGAGTTTATGGGAGTAATACATATAGGGCAAAAATCATGTGCCCACAAAGAGCACCCCCGCCCGTATGATAGTTTCTGAGATATTCCGAGCTCTCATGGCTTGCAAAACCGAAGCAGATTTTTTTGAAGGGTGCAATTTGTTACTAAAAATATGGATGATTGAGCGCTTGTGTCAACGTCCTCGATATATGAATTATGGATCTACAAGGAAAAGCTGCATCGAGGAGTTTGGTACAAGGGTCTCTAGGTTCAAAATGCCAGAAGGGGTCGGAGATTGGGTGTCCTGCCTTCGTTCCATAATCGCAGGTTAGATAGAGTGGACACTGGGTTGGCTTCCCGTGGAAGAGATTGTGTACATGCCTGCCACAGGTCCCTTCTTCCTCCTGATAGGTCTTCGAAGAATACAGCCTTATGCCTTATACTGGGTTTTGAGGCAATTGGGAAGGTTCCAGGTAGTTCCCCGAGACGAAGATCTTAGTGTTCATGCAGTTGAAGTCCGCTCTGATGGCCAATTTCATGAAGATGTGGTTCTTCATATTTGGAACAAGTGCCAATATTTGACTGCAAACACCCAAGTACGTGACTTTTCCAAAGGCGAGGTCTCGCCTGGCTATCTTGCTTGGTATAGAAAGAAGGTCACTGCAAGGGTCAAACCTGAAAGACCAACCATAAGGCCTCACATCCAAGAATTTGTTGAAGCATCGCAAGAATAATGGGCCTGGTTGACCAAACAAAATGAGTATAGGGCCACCATAGGCAAGTTAGATGGGCAAATCAGAGACCTTAAATTTGAAAACGGATTGCAAGGCGCTGTAGATGAAGGTGTAAAGAAGAAGTTTGCCCAAGAAAATGAAGCCCTGCGAGCCCAAATCCAGAAAATGAAAATAGCAACTGAGAATCCGTTCAGGAGCGAAACAGATGAAAAACTTGGGGGTTGATTTGGAAAAGACTGAGGGTGAACTAGCAAAGGCCCGAGCAAAGTTGGCTAGGAATGCGGAAGAGCGGGCAAGTTTCGTTCAACAGTTGAAGGAAAAGTACGACAAAAGAATCATGGGTCTGAATAAAAAGATCAATACCCTTGAGAGCAAAATGACCAAGCAAGTAAAGAACTTCAAAGCAGAAAGAGAACACTACTATGCCTTGATATCGCAACTAGAAGAGGACCTGCAACAATTGCAAGAGCAAAATCATATGGCCACATAAGTTTTGGAGGCCAGATCTCAACAAATTGGACGTCTGCTACATAAAAAGGGCGTCATCAGGGAGAGGATTAGAAGGATTGTTGTAAAATTGTGATGAAGTGCAACGAATGCGCGGACATGACCAGGTCCATGTTATTTGCTGCAGTTATGATTTTTGTCCATCAGAAAATGGATGACCTATATTGCCTCCAAGAAGATAAGGAACGTAGGCCCGCGACGAGACCGACTAATGTCCCGCGGGCCCCAGGAGCAGTATTGGAGGCACTTATGTATTCTTGATTTTATTTTTTGAGTCTGTATTGTAGTTTGTTTTAGAGTCTATTGGTACACTTTGAGTCTTGTTTTAGTTTTTAAGTCTTTAGAACGGAGTTATTGTAATAGAGAAAAAATCAGAATGTTTTTATTTAATAAAAATTTGAAAACCCAAAAAAATATGTCTTTCTTTTATGTCGCATCTATCCCCTGAACTAGGTAATGATCTGATTCATGTGATGTCATGATACGTTGACAATCCTCATAGGATTTGATCATAACCATAAAATGAAAAGAGAAGGAAAAATTGAGTGGAAAGAAAGAATGGCAAAACGAGATAACAAAAGCTAGTGCAAAAAATAAAGGGCAGCGACAAGGACCAACTGTGAAAATCAATAGTGACTAAAAGAAGGCAGGAGTGAAAAAGAAAAGAAAAGAGAGAAGAGAAAGTACAAAGTGAAAAGAGTTAGTTAAAGCCGGGATAAAACATGCAACCGTTCAAATACATAGTAGAAACTTTTAATTGTTCAGGTGCATTGCATCACAAACGTGCGGTTGCTTATCTGTTAAACTCTTATACACTAACAAGTTTGCTGTTGTCATTGAGAAAAGGAAGTATGTTAGTTTGTTTGGCATTCTGGCAAGCCACCCATACAATACCAAGTCTAAACACAAGGCGATCATGGCTGGCAAAGAATTGGACACGAGTGTTATTGACCCGCCGAAAGAGGATGACGAATCTGAGCCTGGTTTGAAAGAGGAGTTACATAAGCTGAAGCACCAAATGGCCGAAATGTACCAGGCATGGATGAAGGGGCATCCTCCACCATCGTACCCCTCCAACCTTGCTTTCGTCCCACTACTGGCCCAATCCTAACCACCACCCCCCATTGTCGATCTATCCCCACAACATGCACCGAGCTTCACCGCTTACCACCATTATCATGGCACCACTTCCCAAACCATACAAGATCCACCAGTCAAAGCAACTACATACCCCGCTCTTCCAACTACCCCTATTTTCGTAGCATCTCCACTAGCTACGCTCCATCGATCTTCCAGTGAGCCAGTATTCCAAGCCCAAGATAATCAGTACTATGCCCCAGAGCCCACCTTTAATGTCCCAGATCACTACTCCAACACTCCCAACTTTGAACTTCCTGTCGAAACTGAGAAGCCACCCAAAAACACAGAGCAAGAGGAGATATTTAGGAAGGTAAAAATCTTGGAGCAGTCACTGAGAAATATGCAAGGGTTGGGGGGCCAAGTGAGTGTGTCTTATAAGGATATGTGCTTGTTTCCTGATGTCCAGCTACCTGTCGGATTCAAAATTCCCAAGTTTGACTTTTATGACAGGCATAGAGACCCTGTGGCCCACTTGAGAGGATTTTGCAGCAAAATAAAGGGAGCTGGTGGGAAAGATGAACTATTGATGGCATATTTTAGCCAAAGTCTGAGTGTTGCAGCATTGGAGTGGTACACCCGTCAGGACAACAGCAGGTGGTACCTGGGATGATTTGGCCCAGGCTTTCGCTAGGCATTTCCAGTACAACGTAGAGATTTTCCCAGATCTCTTGTCTTTGACTAATATAGAGAAAAATCCCAGTGAGAGTTTCAGGGAGTATGGTTTACGATGGAGAGAACATGCGGCACGAGTCAACCCTCCAATGGAGGAGGATGAAATGGTAGAGTACTTTCTTTAGCCCTTGGAGCCTACTTACTTTGGTCATCTGATCTCGGCCATAGTTAAGTCTTTCAATAAAGTCGTGAAGATGGGAGGAATGGTAGAGGAAGGACTCAAATCGAGCAAGATCATGAGTTACTCTGCCATCAAAGCAACTACACAAGCAATCTAGAACGGCATCGGGGGCGTGTTAGGGAAAAAGAAGAAAGAAGATGTTGCTATGGTCATCTCAGGGTTGTGGCATGGCCCAAGGGGCTCCCCTCACCATTATACCCATCCTCGACCCCAGCCTCAACCCTACACTCAAACTCCATATAATCCACCCCAATACTATTTCCCACCACCAGAACCTCAGTATTCAGTCAGGCCACCCAATACCAGGTCCATCACGCGCAGTCATATGCTCAACCCCCTCATTACCCCCCAATGGCGTGCCCCAGCCTCACAAAACCCTTACCCACCTCTACAAACATACCAAAACCCTACTAGTCCTAGCTTTCAACTCAGGTCGGAGTACAAAAGGGAAAGGCAGCAGCGGAAATAAACTTTCACCTTGCTCGAAGAGTCTTACACTAGTCTGTTCTAGAGGTTGAGGTAATTGGACGTTCTAAGGCCGATTGAGTCAAAATTACCAAATCCCCTTCCGAAAAAACTGGATTATTTCCTCAGATGTGCATATTGTTCTAACACTCCGGGGCACAACATAGAAAAGTGTTGGCATTTGAAGAGCACCATCCAGGAGCTTATTGATACAAACCAAATTTTGGTCCAGAGTCCGAAAGCGCCAAAATATCAATCAAAATCTATTGCCAGCCCATGCCGAAATGCACATGATTGAGATAGTGCATAAGGATAGGGAGCCCAAGAAGCCTTCAAAGTCTGTTATGATGATCCATTCCAGTGAAAGTAAGCTTGTCAAAACTCCAATTGTTACAAAGGCAGCATCTTCGATAGCTAAAGGGCTGACAGACAAGCTAGGCATGCCCAATGATAAGCCGCATGTGGTAGTCGCGAAGGGGTTCCCAGAAGATGTTAAAACAAAGCAAGGAAAGCCAAAAGTGGTCATGTCGGGGGTAGCAAGTAAACCTGTCATTATCGTGGAAGGGGCTCGCATTGCCCCTATTATTATTAGACCTATGACCCAGTTGCTGATAAATAACACCAAGCCTATTCCATGGAATTACAAGTGAGTGATAGTAACTTATAAAGGAAAGAAGTGGAAAAGGAAGTTAATGAAATACAGGGTTTGACTCGTTCGGAGAGATGATTTTCACCAGAGGAATTAAGGAAAGCTAAGCCACTGAAAGATAGTCCAATTCTAGTGAAGAAACCAGTCACCGAAGAGGAGGCAGAAGAATTTTTGAGAAAAATGAAGGTGAAGGATTACTCCATAGTGGAACAATTGAGAAAGACCCCCGCTCAGATTTCTCTTCTATCATTGTTGATACATTCAGACGAGCACCGCCGAGCCCTCATGAAGATTTTGAATGAAGCTCATGTCCCTGATAAGATCACAATGAACCATTTCGAGAAGATTTCCAAAAAGATATTCAAGGCGAATAGGATCACCTTCTCGAATGATGAGTTTCCCTTGGAGGGTACGGAACACAATCAGGCTCTTTATCTCATGGTAAAATGCAAAGATTCTGTGGTCACGAGGGTGCTGGTTGACAATGGTTCCAGTGTGAACATTTGCCCTCTCTCCACTCTGCACAAGTTGAAAATTGATACTAAAAGGATCCACAAGAACAGTATATGTGTCCGAGGTTTTGACAGAGGGGGAAAAGATTTTGTTGGCGATATCGTGCTCGAACTAACAATAGGACCAGTTGAATTTACCATGGAGTTCTAGGTATTGGATGTGGACGTCTCTTACAATTTGCTATTGGATAAGCCTTGGATACATGTTGCCAAAGCAGTCCTGTATTCTTTGCATCAGTTGGTGAAGTTCGAGTGGGACATATAGGAAATCGTTGTGCATGGTGATGAGAACTTATGTGCTTACAATGATACATCCGTCCCATTTGTTGAGGCTGAAGATGATAAAGGGCCTTGGTTTTACCAAGTTTCCAAAACAGTATCAGTTGAGAAGGTTCCGAAAGGGGAATATATTCCAGGTCCAAATCTAGCTTCTGTGACCATCATGGTAGCAAATGAAATGTTAAAGAATGGTTTTGCGTCGGGCAAAGGTCTGGGTGCATCTTTGCAAGGTATCGTGCAGCCAGTGTCTTTACGTGAAAATCTGGGTACATTTGGTCTGGTATTCAAGCCCACATGGGATGATGTGAAGAAGGCTAAAAAGTTGAAAAAGAAGGCATGGTAGCTCCCTAATCCTATCCCACACCTCTCCAGGTCTGTCGTCAAGTTAGGGGTCATGAAGCATCCGGTGTCACTAGTTCTAAAGCTTGTGGTTGACATTTATGAAGAGTTGATTAAAAGGTTCCAGAGCCTATTTGATGAGGTGAACATGGTAGAAATTGGGGAGGGTTCCAGCAAATCAGATGTGTAGTTTATTGGGCCAAAAGTGAAGCTTAACAATTGGAATGCTACTCATCTCCCTACTCGGAAGGAGTTTTTGTAGTTTGCTTTGTTTTCCTTTCTGTTATCTGGATTATTCCAGGGTTGTAATCTAGATTATTATTTTCTGCTTGTTTTGATATACAAACCCTTCTATCCTTTATTTTCAATGAAATGCAATTTCCTTTTCCATTACTCCTGATAGTGTCATTTTTGTCTTTCTTTGTACAGTTCTTTTTATGCTGGTTTCAATGACATGGCATGCATGAGGAATCTTCGGCCAAGTCTTAAAAGCCAATATAACTTTGAAATAATAATCCAAGAAATAGAGTGTGATGATGAAACAGAATATGATGAAGAAGCGGCATTTCAGGAAATTAGTAAAGAACCAAATCATTTTGAAGAGAAACCCAAGCCTAATTTGAATGAAATTAAAGCAATCAATTTAGGGGATCCAGATAATATCAGGGAATCGAAGATAAGTGTACACTTGGAACCACAAATCAAGGAAGAAATAATCAAAGCATTGTTTGAATATAAAGACATTTTTGCATGGTTATATGATAACATGCCGGGTTTGAGTACTGACTTGGTGGTTCACAAATTTCCAATAGATCCGGAATTCCCTCCCATCAAGCAGAAGTTAAGGAAGTTCAAGACTAACATGAGTGTGAAGATCAAGGAAGAAATCACAAAACAGTTGGATGCAAAGGTCATTTGAGTCACGCGATACCCCACTTGGTTAGCTAATGTGGTGCCAGTACCAAAGAAGGATGGTAAAACCAGGGTGTGCATTGATTACCGCGATCTCAATAGAACAAGTTTAAAGGATACCTTCTCATTGCCAAATATCTATATTTTGATTGACAACTGTGCCAAGCATGAGATCGGGTCTTTTGTGGATTGCTATACGGGGTACCACCAGATCTTAATGGACGAGGAAGATGCAGAAAAGGCAGCGTTCATCACACCATGGGGAACATATTGCTACTAGGTAATGCCATTTGGTCTGAAAAACACTGTGGCAACCTACATGAGGCAATAACTATTGTATTTCTTGACATGATACACAAGGAGATTGAGGTTTATTTAGATAATGTGATAATAAATTCAAAGCAACAGTCCGACCATGTCGTGGACTTGAGAAAGTTTTTCCAAAGGCTCCGCAGGTACAATCTTAAGCTCAACCCTGCAAAGTGTGCATTTGGTGTTCTGTTTGGAAAACTATTGGGGTTCATAAATAGTTGGCGATGCATTGAGTTGGATCCGCCAAAGATCAAAGCTATCCAAGAATTGCCACCGCCAAAGAATAATACTGAGGTGATGAGTTTGATCGGGCATTTAAACTACATCAGCAGGTTTATTGCTCAACTCGTGACAACTTGTGAGCCCATCTTTAAGTTGTTGAAGAAGGATGTTGCGGTCAAATGGACTGACAAGTTCCAGGAGGCATTTGATAAGATCGAGGGATACCTGTCAAACCCGCCTATGTTAGTCCCGCCGGAACCTAGGAGACCTTTAATTCTCTATTTGACAGTCCTGGATAATTCATTTGGTTGTGTGTTGGGTCAACATGACATCACTGGCAGGAAGGAGCAAGCCATCTATTATCTCAGCAAGAAGTTCACATCCTATGAGGTTAAGTATACTCCCCTTGAAAGGACATGTTGCACCCTAACTTGGATGGCACAAAAGTTGAAGCATTATCTGTCATCCTACACTACTTACCTCATTTCTCGCCCGGATCCTTTAAAGTATATCTTTCAAAAACCTATGCCCACAGGAAGACTTGCAAAGTGGTAGATTTTGCTCACAGAGTTTGACATCATCTATGTGACTCGAACCGCAATGAAAGCCCAAGAATTGGCCAATAACCCGGTGGATGAAGAGTTTGAGCCATTGAAAACTTATTTTCCAGATGAAGAGGTGATGTATATCGACAAGTTTGAGCAGGATGAAAAGCCAGGTTGGAAACTTTTCTTTGATGGAGCCTCTAACATGAAAGGTGTCGGAATAGGGGTTGTGCTCATTTCTGAAACATGGCATCACTACAGTGTTACGGCTTAGCTTCATTTCTATTGTACTAACAACATGGCTCAGTACAAGGCATGAATTCTGGGTTTGAGGTTAGTTGTAGACATGGGAGTCCAGGAAGTCTTGGTTTTGGGAGATTCAGATCTATTGGTGCACCAGATTCAGGGAGAATGGGAGACTTGGGATTTAAAGCTCATACCATATCGACAATGTTTGCATGATCTTTGTCAACAGTTCAGATCAGTAGAATTTAGGCATATTCCGAGGATCCATAATGAGGTTGTCGATGCCTTGTCTACCTTGGCATCAATATTACACCATCCGGAGAAAGCTTATGTTGACCCTCTGCCTATTCAAGTTCGTGATCAGCATGCCTACTGTAATGTGGTTGCGGAAGAGCTTGATAGTGAACTGTGGTTCCATGATATCAGGGAATACATCAAGATAGGGGTATATCCGGTACAGGCCATAGGTGATCAAAAGAGAACAATTCGACGTTTGGCTAGTGGATTTTTCTTGAGCGGGGGAATTATGTATAAGAGGACTCCAGATCTTGGACCGCTGAGGTGCATAGATGCTAAACAAGCCATGACTATTATGACCAAAGTGCATTCCGGAGTTTGCGGGCCGCATATGAGTAGGTATGTTTTGGCAAAGAAGATTCTTTGAGTAGGGTATTATTGGCTCACCACAGAACAGGATTGCATCAGCTTTGTGCGCAAGTATCATCAATGCTAGGTACACAGTGATTTGATTCATTCTTTGCCATCTGAGTTACATACGATGTCCGTACCTTGGCCCTTTGTTGCTTGGGGCATGGATGTTATTGGACCAATTGAGCCAGCGGCATCAAATGGACACAGGTTTATTCTGGTGGCCATTGATTATTTCACTAAGTCGGTTGAAGCTTTGACTTTCAAATCTGTGACCAAGAAGGCAGCGGTAGATTTTGTCCATTCAAATCTCATTTGCCGATTCGGAATCCCCAAGGTAATCATTACTAACAATGGTGCTAATCTTAACATCCATCTAATGAAAGAGGTATGCCAACAGTTCAAGATTATGCATCGAAATTCCATTCTGTATCGCCCCAAGGCGAATGGAGCTGTTGAGGCGGCCAACAAGAACATAAAGAAGATACTTCGAAAGATAGTGCAAGGTTCTAGGCAATGGCATGAAA
This sequence comes from Nicotiana sylvestris, assembly GCF_000393655.2. Taxonomy (NCBI): domain Eukaryota; kingdom Viridiplantae; phylum Streptophyta; class Magnoliopsida; order Solanales; family Solanaceae; genus Nicotiana; species Nicotiana sylvestris. Next base: position 139,260,728 of record NC_091058.1, read on the forward strand.
AGTTGCCTTTTGCTTTGCTGGGTTATCACACTATTGTTCGCACTTCAGTAGGTGCAACTCCTTATTTGTTGGTATATGGTATTGTTGGCCCAAGAACAGGTAAAGTTTTGAACAATGACAAATGAACTCAGTCATGGACTAGGTCCATCTTGTGAAGCACAGTCATGATCAACCTATACATGTGAGATCCACGTAAAGGAGATAAGTCCTACTGATCAAGCAGCAATATCTACTGATCTGATCGAAAAGGTTGCATATTAGATAAGGGGAGAAAGTCTCCTTATATGAAGAGAACAGAATCCAGATAAAAGATAGTGTTAGAGTTTGAGATATTCATGAACTCTTCTACGATAGAAGATTAGCAATTGAGTCCCAATCAAACTCTGATTACTAACCTATTAAATGGCAGTGATTGTTCTCTTTTACAGATAATGCACATACGTAGAAGTTAAACCAAAATTGAGAGCAAAAGAGCAAGGCAATTTTGCAAGCAATTTATGTGTGATTTGAGTGTGCACTCCTGAAGTTACTTGAACATGATAGAAGAATCAGTTCCATTGTGTCTATCTTTTATTCTAGTTCAATTATAGTAGGTGGTTTAAAGTTGTACCTTTCAGCTTTCATAGAAGCAATTGTATTAGGTACCTAGAGTGTTCATGTTACAACTAAATTGAAGTTGTCGCAACAGTGGATGTTGTGTGCCACAACGGGATTAGAGTTAATCCTTAGATTTACAAAGAGTTTTTGTAAATGCTGTTTTGGCTTAGTTATTTTAGTGGAAGTTTGGGAAAAATCCTACTGAGTAGTAGGTCGTGGTTTTTTCACCTTTTGAGCTAGGTGTTTTCCACGTAAAAATCTCTGTGCTCTTTATTTTATGTACTTATTATTCCACAAACAGTAGTAGTTAGAACATATAGAAGAACCAGGTTCTTCTATAGCGAAAATTGGGTACCACACAAATCACCCCCCCCCTCCTCCTCTTGTGTGGTATTGACAATTAAAACATCAATTGGTATCAAAGCGGGTTATCCTTGAAGAGGTTAACACCTTAGGAAAAGATCAAAATGAGTGCACCACCTGGGGACTGGGAAGGAAAATCCACTGCTAGGCCTCCACTTTTTAATGGTCAGTACTATTCTTGGTGGAAGAACGGGATGAGGGATCACATCATAGGAAAAGACTATGAACTATGGGACATAGTCACTGATGGTCCTTTAGCAACCACAAAGAAGAATGCTGAAAGAGTGGATGTGCCAAAAACAAGAGCTGACAGCACTGCTGAAGATTTGAAGAAATGGGAGAAGAATGCCAAGGCCAAGAAATGGATTGTGTGTGGACTGGCTCCAGACGAGTACAGTAGAATTCAAAGTTTTACCGCTGCTAAGGAAATCTGGGACACTTTGCAAGTGGCCCATGAAGGAACACCTCAAGTGAAGAGGTCCAGAGGAACATTGTTGTATTCTCAGTATGAGAATTTCACCATGAAGGAAAGAGAAACCATCCAGGAGATGTATACAAGGTTCACCACACTAACAAATGAACTTAAGTCTCTTGGAAGGGTTATTCTTGAAGAAGACAAAGTTGAGAAGATTTTGACAAGGGTTCTGCCAGTCTCTTGGGAAAGCAAAATCACTGCTATTCAGGAATCAAAGAATATTGCTATCATCAAGCTGGATGAACTGATTGGAAACCTCACTGCCTATGAATTGAGAAGGCAAACCATGAAAATGGATGCACCCAAGAAGGAAAGAAGTTTGGCTCTCAGAATAGTTGAAGGTTCAGATCTGGAGTATGATGAAATGGCCATGATTACAAGAGATTTCAAAAAGTACCTGATGAGAGGAAAGGGTTCTTCAAGAGGTACAACCTTCAACAAACCAAGGGCTCCTGAGAAACAGACCAACGAGGGCTGATACAAATATGGTCAGACTGATCACATGATCAAGAATTGTCCTCAATGGGAAATTGAGTGGAAGAAGGAAAGGGCTGAACGAAGGAACAGGAAGAAGGAACAGGTTCAACCAAAAAGGAACAAATGATCAACAAAGGCTATGGTTGCTGCTTGGGGAGAAACATCAGATGAGGACTCAGAAAATGAAGCTGGAGATGAACAAGCACTTAAGGCCATCGGAGAATCAGATGATGAACAAGAGGTAAGTATCCCTCATCTCAAAGACAAGATTAAATTCTTGTCTAAAGAAAGGTTGTCTGAGCTATTGATAGACTTCATTGATGAGTCTGAGATAATTAATAATGAGAAGGAAGATCTGTCTAGGGAATGTGTGATCCTAAAAGCCAAGTGCAAAAATCTAGAGTCTAGGGCTAATGAGAGTGATAGTAAAAATGCTGAGTTGAAGAACTAGGTTCTTGAACTTGACACTTAAGTCTGAGAACTTAAAACTGAAACTAGGAACAGGTAAGAATAAAGCTGATCACACATATCTCACTCTAGAATAAAACTTAGGAAAAATGAAGGATGAGTTGTACAGGAAGGATGAGCAGATAAATGTCTTAAAAGAAGATCTAGGGAAGGTAAAACATGAACTAGACAGAACTTACAAATGGAACAATGCTTCTGATGCACTTTCCTAGCTACAAGAACATCACAGTAGCAACAAAAGAGGACTTGGCTATGAGACTCAAGCACCTAAGTGGGACCCTAAAAGCAAGTACCTCACTCTTCCTGAGAACAAAATCTGCACACATTGTGGCAAGACTGGCCATTACAAAATGAATGTAATGCAAAAGAAAAGGCCAGTCAAAAGAACAAAGCTTTTGTTCAAGAGAAAAATAGGCTGCCTGGGTGGGCTAAAAGGAATTTGATTTATCCATTTGCCTATAGAAAGGGACCCAAACTAGTTTGGGTTCCTAAGACTAACCCTTGATTTCTTTCTGCAGGTCTAAGTGAAGGGAAGTAGCCAAATATGGTACATGAATAGTGGCTGCTCAAAACATATGACTGGAAGCAATAACCAGTTCCTTTCACTTGAGGACCTAAAGGGAGGTAATGTCTCCTTTGGAAATGGGAAGAAAGGTGAGATTATTGGGGTTGGAAAGGTAGGTAAGACAAATTCTTACTCCACTGAGAATGTCTACTTGATAGATGGCTTCAAATACAGCCTGATTAGTGTGTCACAACTGTGTAACAGAGGTAACCTTGTAGCATTTACCTCTATTAAATGCTTTGTGATTAACCTTACCACTGACAAGATTGTTTAGCAGGGAAAAAAAGTTAACAATATTTACATTATAGATTTGTCTACTCTTTCAGAAAATGAACTCACCTGTCTAAGTGTGTTGGATAATGATCCCCTCCTGTGGCACAAAAAAATTGGTCGTGCTAGTCTAAATCAGCTAAACAAATTAGTCTCTAAGGACTTGGTGATAGGGTTACCTAACATCAAGTTCAAGGAAGACAAACTTTGTGAGGCCTGTGCAAGGGGGAAGCATGTAAGATCATCCTTCAAAAGCAAGAAAATGGTAAGCACAACTAAGTCGTTGGAACTGGTCCATATAGATCTCTGTGGTCCAATAAAAACCATAAGCATAGGTGGAAAGAAATATATAATGGTACTTGTTGACGACTATTCTAGATTTACCTGGGTACTATTTCTAACATCTAAAGATGAAGCATTTGACATGTTTACTGCTTTTGCTAGAGAAACTCAGAAACAATTAGGAAATCAACTTGTATCCATTAGGTCTGATCATGGAACTTAATTTGAAAATGCTAAGTTTGTTGAATTCTGTGCTGAGAATGATATAGATCATAACTTCACTGCCCCTAGGACTCCTCAACAAAATAGAGTAGTTGAAAGAAAGAACAGGACTCTTGATACATGGCTAGGACTATGCTTCTTTCTAGTAAACTGCCCCACAACTTCTGGGCAAAGGCTGTGAACACTGCATATTACATTATCAATAGATGCATGACTAGACCTCTTATAGAGAAGACTCCCTATGAGTTACTTAAAGGGAGAAAACAAAATATATCCCATCTTAGGGAATTTGGATGCAAGTGCTTTGTGCACAATAATGGAAAAGGCTCCCTAAGTAAGTTTGATCCCAGAAGTGATGAGAGAATATCTTGGGATATTCTTCACATAGAAAGGCATATAAAGTGTTCCATAAAAAACTTGGTGTGCAGAAGAAAGTGTATATGCAGTGTTTGATGAAACTAACATTCTTTCTAAGAGACAGGAACATGAAGATGAAGCCATTGGATTGGTAAAGGATTTGACTGAAGCCTCAGCACAAGTTAAAGTGGCACCAAAAGAAGGAACAGGTAATGAAACAAGTTCTTCCATTCAGGGCAACCTGACAGGGGGAACTGATCGAAGAGGAATTGAAACAAACCCTCTAAAAAAACCTGTTCATGACCCTGTTCCTCAGCAACAGAACATGGGAGAGACATCTAGCAAAAACCAGTTGGTTGTAACCTCACAAGTATCAAAGTTCTCATCCTATTGAGAATATTATCACTGATCCAACATCTGGAGTCAAAACTAGATCACATTTAAAGAATTTGTGTGCTTTTGATACCTTTTTATCTCTTATTGAACCTAAAAATGTTGTCGAGGCTTTGCAGGATACAGATTGGGTAAATTCAATGAAATATGAACTCAATCAGTTCGAGAGAAATCAAGTTTGGCATCTGGTTCCAAGACCCAAGGACAGATCAGTTATTGGTACAAAATGGATCTTCAGAAACAAACTTGATGAAGATGGTACAATTACAAGAAACAAGGCAAGACTGGTGGTCCAAGGTTATAGCCAAGAGGAGGGCATAGATTATGATGAGACTTTTGCTCCAGTTGCAAGACTAGAGGCAATAAGACTCCTTATAGCCTTTACAGTACACACGGTTCTTCATCAGATGGATGTCAAAAGTGCCTTCCTGAATGGTTACCTGAAAGAAGAAGTGTTTGTGAAACAACCTCCAGGGTTTGAGAGCAAGGAATGTCCTGAGCATGTGTACAAATTAGACAAGGCTCTCTATGGACTCAAGCAGGATCCAAGAGCATGATATGAACGACTGTCCAAATTTCTGCTTGAAAATGGGTACAAAAGAGGTAAAATTGATAGTACCTTATTCTTAAGGGAAAAAGGTAAGGATCTCCTTGTGGTACAAATATATGTTGAGATATAATCTTTAGGGCCACCACTGGTAAGCTAAGTAAGAATTTTGCAAAATTAATGGGGAGTGAGTTTAAAATGAGTATAATGGGTGAGCTTAACTTCTTCTTAGGCTTACAGATCAAACAAAGCCCAAATGGAACCATGATCCATCAGCAGAAGTATGCAAAAAAGCTTATCAAAAAGTTTAAAATAGAGGAATCAAAGGAAATAGACACACCCATTGCAACTGCCACAAAATTAGGCATTGATTAACCTGGTTCATCAGTTGATCAAAAGTTGTATATGGGTATGATTGGTTCACTCTTGTATCTTACTGCTAGCAGACCTGGCATATTCTTCTGTGTAGGGCTTTGTGCTCGCTTCCAGGCCAATCCAAAAGATTCTCACTTGACTGTTGTCAAAAGGATACTAAGATACTTGAAAGGCACCACTGATCTATGTCTTTGGTATCCCAAAGGTAGTAATTTCAATCTAGTAGGATATGCTGATGTTGATTATGCAGGTTTCCTTGTGGATAGGAAAAGCACCTTAGGTATGGCTCACTTTCTTGGTTCATGTCTTGTATCCTGGGCCACTAAAAAGCAAAATTCAGTGGCCTTATCCGCTGCTGAGGCTGAATATATTGTTGTTGCATCTTGTTGTGCTAAATTGTTATGGATCAAACAGCAGCTGGTACATTTTGGCATTGAAGTTGGTTGCATTCCTATATTCTGCGATAACACTAGTGTTATAAGTGTGATAAAGAACTATGTTCATCATAAGAGGACTAAGCACATAGATGTTAGGCACCACTTCTTAAGAGATAACTACGAGAAAGGATTGATCTCCATAGAATTCTGTGCTAATGATAAGTAAATTGCTGACATCTTCACTAAAACACTGAGTAGAGAAAACTTTGAGAGAAACAGGTTAGAATTAGGGATGATTAAGATCACCTAATAGGTCCAGCTCAGAATGCACAATGAAAAAAAAGAAATAAATGGGTAGTAATTCTGAACTTGTGTAAATATCTAGATTAATTCTTACTCAACTTCATACTTTAATTAGTATACTCCTGTGACATGTGTTTATATGACTCACTGATCTCTTACAAGATTTTCTCTATTATGGAATTTGAGGCATGTTCAAGAGAGTTCTAAATGAAGAACCTGGTTCATCAGTATGGGTTCAAATGAAAGCGTCACGACCCAAACCAAAGGGGCGCGATGGGCACCCGGTGCCATACTCAACCGAGTACCAACGTAACATATCTTTCTTATCATATTATCATGAGTAAATGAGCCAGAAAACCCGTCATGAGATAACAAGAATAAAACATAAGGGAATACTCAACATATGAAGAACCAACATGATATACAAACTTATATATGTGACATATGGGCCTATAAGGCCGACATGACCATTATTAAACTTGAAACATAAGCCGACAAGGCCATAAAAGTATCCATACACCTGACATCTGTCTACAAGCCTCTAAGAGTACATAAAATCATAAAGGTCGGGACAGGGCCCTGCCATACCAATCAATACATATCCAAAGCATACTGACCAAATAGTCAACTCCGGAGTAAGTGGAGTGCACCAACACCTTCGTTGAGCTGATAGCCTACTAGGAGGACTGTCAACCTATCAATCGGGACCTGCGGCATGAAACGCAGTGTCCCCAGGCAAAAGGGACATCAGTATGAATAAAGTACCGAGTATGTAAGGCATGAAAGAATAAACAAGAACAGTAATGTAAAGAGAGAGATATAGGAGATACAACCTGTAACATCTAAGTGCCTCTGGGGGCTACTGATATGAAATGCATAATACGTATATATACATAAACTTTTTAAAACATTCGCCTTTGTGGGAATCATCATCATCATATCGTACCCGGCCTCAAAGAGGACTTGGTAAAAGTGTACCCGACCATCATAAGGTTTGGTAGAATCGTACCCAGCCACGTGGAGCTCGGTAAACCAAACTGATCAGTGGTTGCACAATAGGTGCCATACCCAGCCGACTATAGCGCGGTTCGATAGAGTAAAATAGATACATATATATAATGCATGCTCAACTCATGGAATCACATTCTAAACCTTTTGGAGTAACTTAAGGACATTATGGACATCCCTACCATCAATATGAACCTTAGTAGGATTTAAGGATTATACACACTTGTTTAGAATAATTTATAAGGAAAGAACAACATGGACAACCTTAGTTGCTAGGAGTAGAGTCATTATGAAATAGCGTATCGTTTATGTTCATTTCATTTTAGATCATGCTAAAAGAAAGAAAAAAGTGCATTAACATACCTTAAACACGTTGAGTCCTTAATCCCTTCCAAGAAACTCTTCAAACAAGTCAACTCAATCTATCATAGTATAAGGAGATTCAAAATCAGTGTTGAGCAAAGGCTAAGTCTATAACTTAAGCTAGTAGCTCATTTACGTAAATTTGGGCAGCATCTCCCTTGTAACAAGGGCCTCCTCTAATACCATATACCAACAACAATGACCAGAGAAATCCATCAATACATAATTATCAATATCAAGACACCATATAACAACAACAAGTCACAACTACATTACGACGAGCGGCAAGCTCCGATTGGAATCCGTACACCCCTTATCAATCCGTATAGACTTCTTACTTCAACATATAAGTATCATTAACATGATAATGAAGTCACTAATCAAGTATTCCAGCCTTATACCATATATTTATAACAACAAAAATAATCCACAACTTCAACTATCCTCAATTAGCAACTTTATTCACTAGTTCATGTCTAGCCCATCCATTTAACTTAATCAACATCAAGATAACCTTAGGAACAAGTAAGATCACAATATACATACCTCCTATAGTAACTTCAAGTCAAAATCCAAGTTATATTCAGTTTACAACAACCCTCAATAGCAATACAACACCATAGAAGTGACTTAAGTTAATCCAAGTATTATCTTGTAGTTTATCATCCTAACAACTTAACCAACATACAAGAAAGATTAAGCACAATTAGTAGGCTGTTATACTCACCTTAGATAGAAGCAACAACTTGGAATTTCATCCAAATACTGCCCACAACAATCCTCAATGACAACACAACCTCAAAGAGGTGTTGTTCTTCACTAGAACTAAGGTTTGATGTTGAAATATGGTGTAATCACTTTGGAATCACTTCAAACCCTTGTGGTATATGTTTAGGAGGGTTAGGAGAAGTTTGGAGATGAAGTTTAGTTGAAAAATGAGCAAAAATAGGCGTCCAAATCGTTTATAAATTGAAGTAGGTCAACCACCGCCTAAGTGGGTCCCATTGGGAGCTGCTTGCGCGGTCTCGCGAAAACACAAATATATCTCTACTCCAATGTCGTATTGACAAACAATTTAATGCGTTAGAAAGTAGACTCATAGATATTCAATTTGGTAGGTAGAACACCCCATGATTCCAAGTGTATTTGGAGAAATTCTCAGATACATTTGACCTAAAAATCAGCAAATTTATGAATGTAACTTGTGATGACCTTTGCCAACTCTTGTTCCACAACTTGCTTGCCTTCAAAATGTAGAAAATGAATATCATACGACTAAAATAACTCATAGAATAACCTCCTTATCATGTTAATAACCCTAGTCTCACCCCAAAGTACATGTTATAACATTCGAAACTTGTCGACTTTCGACGAAACTTATTTTCTTCAATTGGTTTAGCTTCTAAGATTTCCAACCCTCTTGGTACTCGTTATTCATGATCTTAAATATTTGTAACCTCCAAGGTAACATGATTAACTTACTTTATTTGCTTCCAAATATAATCTCATATCCGAGCTTACATTAATGACTTACGATGTACTCTCACGTATGAAAACTTGGGGTGTAACATCATTCCCCCCTTTGGAACATTCGTCCTCTAATGTTGATTGATGCGCTTATCAGTTTCATAAACTATAGCTCCTACGAATACTTTAATGCTTATCTTTCCGTCTAAGCAACTGTTTTGTGACTGTTTTGTGAATAAATCCAAATGTTTGGGCATTCCCCCCTTTTAGGCCTCTTTTTCATGCCATGACATGTGGTTGGAATTCTTCCAACATCGTAACATTTGCTACCTTATGTCATGCAGTATGTACGACTGTGTCCTTGTATGAGCACCTAGCGACTCGTATTCTCTTTTTCCTCCATCTTTTAGCCAATCTCTAAGCCTCACTTTATGAACATATATAGAATTATGACAAGTTGTCCCTCTAGGCATCTATAGGTGTACTAATGTCTTTCGCTTGGTACTTTATCGAACTTAAGACTATTTTTATCTCTTGTTTCATAGCCTTGTATATCTATCCTTATGGATTTACTATATCTAGGTGGGTTATACTATACCATAAAACTTACTTCGATTTATTATTCCCGAGGTTTGCTACCCAACTCCAGGTTACTCTCTCACTGCTTATCCTATATGTATAAATCTAAGTTCTTTAGTGCTTCCTCATTATTATTCATCTAAGAATAACAAACAAATCGCATCTCGTACTTTGGAACTTGTACCCATCTATTGTTTATTCACCTTAATGTTGATCTATAATCTATCACTGATAACTTGCAACTTCGTACGTAATACACTGTCACTAGGGCTCACATCTTATCGGGGAACATATGAAGTGATTTTCCTGATCCATTTAGGGATAATACTATACTTCAATAACAGTATTTCATTGCATCCCAACGCGATTCATCTTATGGGGGTATTCTAATCCCGGCAATTAATGAAATCCCTTCTCATTAAATCGTTACTCAATCAAAGGCCTAAGCACCATCCTCTTATCTATCACAATTACACCCTTATTCTACTGCCAGGGCAGCATTCCATCTCTTCTAAATGCACCTAGTCTCAGACTCCTCTGTGTCCATTCAGGCTGTACCGAGCTTTTTATTACATATGGAAATCATCAGCTCCCTTGTTTTGATGGGTTTAATCCTGAGGACATACATATTCTCATCACCTTCTCACTCACTTTTTCATATCCTTACTCCTATCTACCTAAACCCTTGTTGCTCTACAATACTTTACCTTAGGACCTACACCGATCTATTTATACTACTCGCAACCTTCCTTTAACTTGCTAGCACCATAAATTTCCTTTCGTGCCTTCTCAGTTGTCCTTAAATGTAAGCAATTACTTTTGTTGGTCGTTCTATCACTTGTTGCATGAATACTTGGCTTGTCTTTTTGCCCACGAATACTATAATTTTCTTTACCTCATATGATCTCAAACATCACCTTTGATGGCATTTTTTTTACCATTCATTATCCATGATAGGTGCCACTTTCTTATGGAGTGTATACAATATTGTAGTGAGACTGTTGTTACAGGATCATTTACTCTTTAGCTCACAATGCTTAGGTGGAAACCTTCTTCCTTATTTCCTCAGCTAGTCTTTCATTGTAGTACTTAGGTAGACCTTCTGGCTCTTGTAAAGTTGCGAGCTTGATATATCGTACACCCAAAGGTAATTTTTGTTATTCTTACTCGCCTATAATACTCCTTAGTTACATAAATTTATGCCTTTGTGCTCTTAGGGTTACTTCTAAGCTCAAATTTTTATTGTCTCCTTAGTGGCACTCTCTCTTATTTTCATAAACCTTAAAAATGGCACCTTTAACTGCCTCAACTCCTATCTAAAAAAATTTCAAATGATTGTGATCTCATATCTGCGAGACTGAATTCACTATGTTGCGGTTCACTACATTTATCTTGCATGATCTATTGATTTATCTGTGACCTCTTATCTAGCCATAATTGGGCTCTTCCTGAATCATCCTTTGTCTTAACTTATCTCTCGCCACTAGCTCTTGATGTATCAAGTGTCCATTCACACTTATTTATCAATAACATCCTGGCCGAAAACTTTTACTGCCTCTCTCCGGTGTCATGCTTGTATAATGTTCTGGAGTCGCAACATATCTGCAGGAACTGAATAAATGCAACATCATCCCTTTATCCTTTTTACCACATTCTTTCTTTACTATTCCATAGTTAACTGAACCGCTTAACTCCGACTTAATATCATATCACACCATATTCCCCCCTTTAGGAGAGTACTAAGATTTAGTACTACGACGATCTACCTATAGTTGTTTTACCTCTTCATCTTTGGCGTCTTTTCACATTATCAATGAACCTTAATCACCTTATGGTAACCTTTTGTACCAGGGATAACTAAATTTCTTACGCACAAAGGTGACACCTACTGTAACTGGCACACTTAGTCCCTTAAGATTAACTCGGCTCAGAGTGCTTGCTTTAGGTAAGCGACTTCCTAAATGGACTTTAAAGGTTATTTGTTTGTTGTCTATTCTATTATTGTTGGAGCACGATCTTTGAAATTCTCACGATGTCGACCATTATCAAATCCTCCAGTCCCTAATTCATGTTCGGTTTTATCTTGTTCACTAGCCCATACTGATTTTTATTACTCTAGGGTCTAACCTTTCCTCCTGGTAATCACGTTGAAGTCACCAACTCATTTCTCGAAATAAGGATATGACTTTATGGCTTATACTCTTTTATTGCCTTAAGGCTTGTCACTTCTTGTATTTTCCTTCACTTGACTATAGACTCTGTCATCATGTCATATTTTGATTTACTGTTATCACCCATATATCACATCTTACTCATGATGCTTCATTTATTTTCTTCTTATTCTCTGGATAATATTTTTTTGTCTATCACTTTATTCTGAAAACTTCAACAAAAAGTTCTTTCCCTTTAAGCTCCCCTAGCTTCATATCACTGGCTCTTTGGAATGCCTAACATTCTTTTTTTTACTCGGGGCTAGAGTCATACTAAGGTAAATATTTGTCCCTTCTAGGATCTCACTGCCTATCTTCTGAAATTTTTGAATATTTCAGTATTCGTATCTGATTGTACTACTCTAGAGTTCACCATCTGGGTGTCTTAGAAGGAGATCTATTACCACATTGCACCATCTTTCGGAAACGTTAGTTAATGATAACAACCCATCCACAATTTTTGGATTACTCTAACTCCAACTGGATCCTGATATCCTATCTTTCTCTTAAATAATATCTGTTAGCTCCCATAGAACATAACTGAGATGGGTGTGGCCAATTGTACTTACCTCTATCATTGATGAAGGTACCAAAATGCTTATATTTCTTTGCCTAATTTTAAAATATTGATAATCTTCATTATCTGGGTGCCTTGTACCCCTCTTCACCTTACTTCTTTTACTTGTTGAAACTTGTATCTAGCTTCTGAATCCCTTATAGATTTTCACCATATTCGTGAATAGATATCCTTGCCTTAAGGCTCCTTATTAAGAAGCATACACATCTTAGTACACACATGATCTGTTGAAGACCTCACATTTACTCATCATAAGCATGATGTGAAATCGAGTTCCTCTGACTCAACTCTTCCACATCCACATACAATCTCTTACCAACTGTCCTTGTGGATGTAGGTATCATTGTATTACGACTAAAGTCGAATTTAGGAGTTTGAATTCTTACAACTAAGCTCTACTACACGATCTAGAGTAAAAAGAAAGAGTGACAGACCTAAATGCTCTATAGCCTCCTGCTTATAAGTGCGGTGCATAACACACCCATAAACAAGACTCTACTAGACACAGCTTGTAGACTCCCTAGAACAGAACTGCTCTGATACCACTTTTGTCACGACCCAAACTGAAGGGCCGCGACGGGCACCCGGTGCCTTACTCAACCGAGTACCAACATAACATATCTTTCTTATCATATTATCATGGGTAAATGAGCCAGAAAACCCGTCATGAGATAACAAGAATAAAACATAAGGGAATACTTAACATATGAAGACCCAACATGATATACAAACTTATATATGTGACATACGGGCCTATAAGGCCGACATGACCATTAGTAAACTCGAAACATAGGCCGACAAGGCCATACAAGTATCCATACACCTGACATCTATCTACAAGTCTCTAAGAGTACATAAAATCATAAAGGTCGGGACAGGGCCCCACCATACGAATCAATACATATCCAAAGCATACTGACCAAATAGGCAACTCCGAAGCAAGTGGAGTGCACCAACACCTTCGCTGAGTTGATATTCTTCTAGGAGGACTGTCAACCTATCAATCGGGACCTGTGGCATGAAACGCAACGTCCCCAGGCAAAAGGGACATCAGTACGAATAAAGTACCGAGTATGTAAGGCAAGAAAGCATAAATAAGAACAGTAATGTAAGGAGAGAGATAGAGGAGATACAACCTGTAACATCTGAGTGCCTCTGGGGCTACTGATATGAAATGCATAATACATATATATACATAAACTTTTTAAAACATTCGCCTCTGTGGGCATCATCATCATCATATCGTACCCGGCCTCAAAGAGGACTCGGTAAAAGCGTACCCGACCATCATAAGGTTCGGTAGAATCGTACCCGGCCACGTGGAGCTCGGTAAACCCAACTGATCAGTGGTTGCACAATAGGTGCCGTACCCGGCCGACTATAGCGCGGCTCGGTAGAGTAAAATAGATACTATATATAATGCATGCTAGACTCATGGAATCATCTTCTAAACCTTTTGGAGTGACTTAAGAACATTATGGACATCCCTACCATCAATATGAACCTTAGTAGGATTTAAGGATCATACACACTTGTTTAGAATAATTTTATAAGGAAAGAACAACATGGACAACCTTAGTTGCTAGGAGTAGAGTCATTATGAAATAGCGTATCGTTTATGTTCATTTCATTTTAGATCATGCCAAAAGAAAGAAGAAAGTGCCTTAACATACCTTAAACCCGTTGAGTCCTTAATCCCTTCCAAGCAACTCTTCAAACAAGTCAACTTAATCTATCATAGTATAAGGAGATTCAAAATCAGTGTTGAGCAAAGGCTAAGTCTATAACTTAAGCTAGTAGCTCGTTTACGTAAATTTGGGCAGCATATCCCTTGTAACAAGGGCCTCCTCCAATACCATATACCAACAACAATGACCAGAGCAATCCATCAATACATAATTATCAATATCAAGACACCATATAACAACAACAAGTCACAACTACATTACGACGAGCGGCAAGCTCCGATTGGAATCCGTATACCCCTTATCAATCCTTATAGACTTCTTACTTCAACATAAAAGTATCATTAACATGATAATGAAGTCATTAATCAATGATTCCAGCCTTATACCATATATTTATAACAACGAAAATAATCCACAACTTCAACTATCCTCAATTAGCAACTTTATTCACTAGTTCATGTCTAGCCCATCCATTTAACTTAATCAACATCAAGATAACCTTAGGCACAAGAAAGATCACAATAGACATACCTCCTACAGTAACTTAAAGTCAAAATACAAGTTATATTCAGTTTACAACAACCCTCAATAGCAATACAACACCATAGAAGTGACTTAAGTTAATCCAAGTATTATCTTGTAGTTTATCATCCTAACAACTTAACCAACATACAAGTAAGCTTAAGCACAATTAGTAGGCTGTTATAATCACCTTAGAGAGCAGCAAAAACTTGTAATTTCATCCAAATACTTCCCACAACAATCTTCAATGACAACACAACCTCAAAGAGGTGTTGTTCTTTACTAGAACTAAATTTTGATGTTGAAATATGGTGTAATCACTTTGGAATCACTTCAAACCCTTGTGGTATATGTTTAGGAGGGTTAGCAGAAGTTTGGAGATGAATTTTAGTTGATAAATGAGCAAAAATAGGCGTCCAAATCGTTTATAAATTGAAGTAGGTCAACCACCGCCTAAGTAGGTCCCTTTGGGAGCTGCTTGCACGATCTCGCGAAAACACAAATATCTCTCTACTCCAATGTCGTATTGATGAACGGTTAATGCATTAGAAACTAGACTCGTAGATATTCAATTTGGTAGGTAGAAAACCCCATTATTCCAAGTGTATTTGGAGAAATTCTCAGACACATTTGACCTAAAAATCAACAAATTTATGAATGTAACTTGTGATGACATTTGCCAACTCTTGTTCCACAACTTGCTTGCCTTTAAAATGTTGAAAATGAATATCATAAGACTAAAATAACTCATAGAATAACCTCCTTATCATGTTAAGAACCCTAGTCTCACCCCAAAGTACATGTTATAATATTCAAAACTTGTCGACTTTCGACGAAACTTATTTTCTTCAATTGGTTTAGCTTCTAAGATTTCCAACCCTCATGGTACTCGTTATTCATGATCTTAAATATTTGTAACCTCCAAGGTAACATGATTAACTTACTTTATTTGCTTCCAAATATAATCTCATTTTCGAGCTTACATCAATGACTTACGACCTACTCTCACGTATGAAAACTTGGGGTGTAACAGAAAGCTCAGGTATGGTTTCTATTATCTGCACAATTAGAAAGATTAATAATTCAATCATGAGCAGAAGTCCTACACTTTTCAAATTCCTAGAAAATTCTATCCGTTAACATTGAACCAGTTCTGTCCACCTAGAACTCTAAACCGTAGTTTTTGCCTAATATCTAGGGAAGCCAAATAGATCATTCAAAATCAGAATTTTAGGTTTATTAGACCTATAGTTGGCCACTACAAAAGGCTTACATTACTTATTAAATGTGTATTTGTCTTTAAATACACATCAACTCTTCTACCTTCATCATAATTTTAAACCGTCAAAAACTTTTCTTCAATTTCACTTGCTCTCTTCTCCAAAATTCCCAAATTCTCTCAAGAAACCTACAATCATGTCTAACCCATAAGACAATCATAGAACTCATCCACCACCATCTCCTTCCAATTCATCCTCAACTACTCCTCCCAGTGCATCTCCAAAACCTAGACTACGAAGGGTGAAAATGCTTGCTCGAAAGACTGTAGCATCTGGGGCTCTGAGGAAGGCTTTAAATGAAAGGTTAAAAGCAATCCAAGTGAAAGAAAGTCAAGCTCCAAATTCTGACTCTAGCTCTGAGTCTGAATCCTATTAATCAGCTACTAAGGGGGGAAGGACATGGGTCTTTTGACTCTGAAAAGATTCAAGAATCTCCTTTTGAGGTAAGTTCATCTGTGATTGAAAATCTAGAGACTAGGTTATTCTGGTTGGACCAATTAGGGATGTTGAATTTCCTGGGATACGTAGGAGTGGATGTAAAAAGAATTTTGAAAAAGAAAAGGAGAGAAAGGGTGTATATGGTGAAGAGAGGAGAATTGGGAAAGGTGTAGTGCCTGCTATCTGTGGGGTTGAACATGAAAGGGTAGAAGAGAGTGGCATGAAGTCAAGGGGAAGTGGTTCTGGGAAAGCTGCTGAGGGGTTGGTTTATCTGAGCACACAGAGAGATGAACCTGTTCCATCTACTGAAGAGACCCTAGCTGTTCTACTGAAAAAGGTTGGGGCAAGATATGACCCAAAGAAACGCAGAACTCCCACAACAAAAGCCCCAAATGTTCCTAAGCATTCCAAGAAAATAAAATCTCCATCCCCAACACCTACTGCCTCCTCATTGCCAAGGGGTAGAGCCACAAGAAGCAAGGTGAAACAGAGTGAAACTGATCTACAAAGGGCCTTAGAAGAAAGTAAGAAAAAGAGAAAGGATAAAGGAAAGGGAAAGATTGCAGAATCCTCAGAGGCTATTGAGGAAGAAGAGATGGAACTGGTCCATCAAGAAAGGGGTACAATAGTAGTTCCTACACCCAAGCCTAAAAATCCCAAGACCTCTTCCAAGAAGTCTTCCTCTATGCCTGTGACTGACGAACCCACACTATCCAAGAGGACAAGATCTGTAGTGAAAACCAAACAATCAAAAGTTTCTGATGATGATAACTGGAGTGGAGAAGAAGAAAAAGAAGAAGAAGAAGAAGAAGAAGAAGAAGAAGAAGAAGAAGAAGAAGAAGAAGAAGAAGAAGAAGAAGAAGAAGAAAATGATTCTGAGAAGGAACAGGACAAGCTTGCCATTTTTGGCAGAAGAAAGATTTTAAAGGGTAGACTGTTGAAGGTCCTAGTGGAACCAAGAATGATGAGATTGGTGGATGTATTAGCTGCTCAGGGATGGAAGGACATGGTCCTTCAGATGGATGGTAGACTAGCCAGAAATGTGCTGATTGAATTTATGGCCAATGTTGTTGTTAAGGATGGAGTTGTCAGTAGCCTAGTGAAAGGAGTCCAAATACAGTTTGATGCATAAAAACTGGGAAAGATCCTAGACATACCCTATGAAGGGTTTGATGACTATACAAGGAAAAGCTGGCCATGCCTGGAAATCATCAAGAGGTTTTGTGATTCAGAAGAGGTAAATGAAGCCAGGGTTGTGCAGAAAAGTGAGATGAGGCCTGAGCACAAAGTTGTGTTTGAATTTGTCAACAAGTGCTTATTGCCCAGACAGGAGAGAAGGCACATTGCTAACTACATGGATCTGGTTCTTATGGAGTGCCTGGAGAGAGGAAAGCAATTCAACTAGCATGCCTTCATTATCAAACTACTAGACAGGGTCATAAATGGCTCCAAGGCTCATGCTACTCCATATGGATTTATACTAAACACAGTTCTGGACAGGCTAAATGTGCCTCTGAAGAAATGGGAAATGGCATCTAGCAAGGAATATTTTGGCATCAAAACTCTTCTTGCCTATGATTATCCAGTCAATGCCATACCAATTGAACCTGGTTCATCCTAAAAGACACTCATCAACAGCAAAGTTAGGACTCTGGTTCAGGAATGTGCAGCCAAGGATGCTGAAATTGCTAGGCTCAAGGCTCGTGTGGTGGAAGTGGAAACTGATAAGGATGGTCTTAAAACTGAGCTTGCCAAAGAAAAAGAGAAGAATGATGGAATTCTTCAAAACATGTTGAATCTTCTCCAAACTCAAACCCAAACCTCCAGTTCCTCCAAGCCTTAGGACTCATAGCTTCTGTCTCCTAAACTTGTTTAGTACCCCCAGTAACCCAAATTAGGGATTTTTCTGCTTTTTCTCATGGTTTGAATGTTTTTCTTTATTTTTGTGGATTGTAGGTGGCAACATATCTCTATAAATGATAAATGTTGTTTCTCTCTTGATCAATGATTAATATGTCCTTGATAGTTTAAATATGTTTGTTGATTACTGATGATTGCACCATGATTGCACTTGTAGTTTCCCCAGTGTCCATGAGTATTTATTAAAATCTGGGTATCACACATCGTATGCAACTTTTCAATGATGCCAAAAGGGGGAAGAGATATTGTGCTTTACATATTCTGAAAATATGTGATATTTATAACCTAATTAACCTGGTCCTTGATGATAAGTGAATTTTCTAAGTTTAGTGTTGATGGTTATGCTGAGTTCCTACAGGTTCCAAATAAGTAAAAAGCACAGAGTTTATCATCATCAAAAAGGGGGAATTTGTTGGCCCAAGAACAGGTGAAGTTTTGAAGAATGACAAATGAACTCAGTCATGGACCAGGTTCATCTAGTGAAGCACAATCATGATCAACCTATACATGTGAGATGCACGTGAAGGAGATAAGTCCTACTGATCAAGCAGCAATATCTCTTGATCCGATTGAAAAGGTTGCATATTAGATAAGGGGAGAAAGTCTCCTTACATGAAGAGAACAGAATCCGGATAAAAGATAGTGTTAGAGTTTGAGATCTTCATGAACTCTTCTATGATAGAAGATCAGCAATTGAGTCCCAATCAAACTCTGATTACTAACCTATTAAATACCAGTGATTGTTCTTTTTTACATGTAATGCACATATGCAGAAGTTAAACTAAATTGAGAGCAAAAGAGCAAGGCGATTTTGCAAGAAATTTATGTGTGATTTGAGTGTGCACTCCTGAAGCTACTTGAAGGAGATAGAAGAATCAGTTCCATTGGGTCTATCTTTTATTCTAATTCAATTGTAGTAGGTGGTTAAAGTTTTACCTTTCAGCTTTCATAGAAGCAATTGTAGTAGGTACCTAGAGTGTTCAAGTTATAGCTAACTTGAAGTTGTCGCAACAGAGGATGTTGTGTGCCACAACGGGATTAGAGTTAATCCTTAGGTTTACAAAGAGATTTTGTAAATGCTATTTTGGCTCAGTGATTTTAGTGGAAGTTTGGGAAAATCCTACTGGGTAGTAGGTCGTGGTTTTTCACCTTTTGAGCCAGGTGTTTTCCATATAAAAATCTATGTGTTCTTTATTTTATGTACTTATTATTCCGCAAATAGTAGTAGTTAGAACACCTAGAAGAACCAGGTTCTTCTATAGCAAAAATTAGGTACCACACAAATCACCCCCCCCCGTATGGTATTGACGCTTAAAACATCAGGTACTGAAGCAGTTATACCCGCAGAAGTTGAAATTCCATCCCTTCAGATTGTTGCTGAAGCTGAAATTGATGACGATGAGTGGGTCAAAACCCGTTTGGAGCAGTTAAGTCTAATCGATGAGAAAAGACTGGCGGAAGTATGTCATGGTCAATTGTATCAAAAG
The DNA here is from genome assembly GCF_000393655.2 of Nicotiana sylvestris. Classification (NCBI taxonomy): domain Eukaryota; kingdom Viridiplantae; phylum Streptophyta; class Magnoliopsida; order Solanales; family Solanaceae; genus Nicotiana; species Nicotiana sylvestris. The sequence continues at coordinate 139,280,338 of NC_091058.1, forward strand.
AGAATGGCAAGAGCATACACTAAAAAGGTGTGTCCCCGAAAATTTGAAGTGGGTCAGCAAGTATTGAAATGCATCCTTCCACATCAGGCTGAAGCTAAAGGCAAGTTTGCCCTAAATTGGCAGGGGTCGTTCGTTGTAACAAGAGTGTTATCCAATGGTGCTTTGTATTTAACAGATATAGAAGGCAAATGTGTATATATGGCTATCAATTCTGATGCAATCAAACGATATTATGTATGATTTCTTTAGTTTGTCTAATCGTGTTGTTTGTACTTGGCATGTCTTGAAGATTGGAATGACGAAGGCATTTTATTCTGCTATCTAAACACTTTTATCCTTTGTTTATCCCTTTTGATCCTTATTTGTTTTCTTTCATACCCCTCTTTTGGAATCAGAAGTAGAGTTTAGGAACATAATAAAAGAAAAAGAAAAAAGAGAAAAGAAAGGGAAAAGAAAAAAGAAGAAAAAGAAAAATGAAAAAAAATATGAAGAAGGTAAAGCAAAAGAAAAAGAAAAAGAAAAAGAAAACAAAAGAAAAAGTAACAAAAACAAAGCAATTTCTATGTCATGTACTACGTTCGACCTAATTCCTTTTTAAAGATACGTAGGTAGCCTCACAGTTCGGTCCCATCAAAATAAAAATTCAGAATTCCCCAGACTCAAAAAAATTGGGGCAGAAGTTGTGGTTTTGTAAAAGATCTGATTCCAAAAGTTGTAACTCTAAACTCTTTCATTTTTTAAAGTTGTTTTGAGCCTGCATTCTGCCTTTTCTTTCTAACCCTATCCAAAAGCCTACATTACGGTCCAAAGAAAGACCTTCTGATCAATCTTTTGAATAATTCCAAGTGAAGCAAGATAGAGGTCTGATTCACATCATGAGCAACGCTCTGTTCTACACAAGAAAAAATGAATAAATGAGAGTGTCTTATTAGTGAAAACCCTCACATGCACCGTAAGGTGACGGAAGGCTGAGAGAAAGCTAAAATGAGAGAGTCTTATTGGTGAAAACCCTCACAGGTATCGTAAAGTGACAGTGAGTCGAGAAATGAACAAATGAGAGAGGTTTGTTGGTGAAAACCTGTCAGTACACTACAAGCCAAATGAGGTTCGCGACTTTGCAGAGATTGGATTATGGTAAATCCCTTTTTCGAAGTATAAAGACGGGGCACAAAATGAAATAGGATTAGGTGAACGGTCTAAGCTGATTAATCTGAAATGCATGACATGATCATTGGAGCCAGCTGCTTCACTCAGATAAGTCTCTTTTCCACTCTTCCTCAAATAGTCATCTCTGTCTAAAATTTCCTCTTTTTCTTTGTTTCTCGAGGTCACTTTGCTTCTTTTTCTTTTGGGTCTACTTCTCTAAGTCTTTTTCAATGTTGGCCTTATTTAAGCAAGCAAGAAAGGATCTCAAAGCTCACTACCAGCTTCAATTGCACAAAGCAAAGTGCGGCCAAAGCATACTAGAAATAGCATGATTCAAAATGAAAAATAAGGTGTTAAGGGGAGTTCAAGTGGTCAAGTGGTTTCGTGAACTTTGAGGAAATACAGAGGTTCAAAATGGAAGGACAGAAATGTAAAATAGTAGGATGAGTGTTGGGCACTCGGATCATTTAGGGTTTTGTGGTTAAGGTTCGATCAGAAGGTCAAAAAATTCTTTGCTAGCCCAAGGAAATTAATCGGAACAAAGCATGGCAATGGAAAGGCCACCTTCAGCAAGAATATCGTAAACTAACCACCACATTTTCAAATTCATAAGATTTTCTTTGATTGAAACAGGGGCAGGAAATTTTGTGTTCTGGAGGAACCCTCCATGAGGAAAGAATCTAGCTTTCAAGTTTTCACTTTTAAGATGATTTAATTTTAGTGTTCAGGGTCCTCCTGGATAATGGGATTTAGCTTTTAAATTCTTAGAGCTCTTTTTGATGACATGATTTGATTAACACTCACAGATGTTCCCGGTACCAAACTGGGGTAGAAAAGTTTCTTTTGTTTTGTCTGTTTTGTTGTAATGGCAGGCGCCCATCTAGAGAATAAGGGAATTCATTTCAAGTGTAAGTTGCAGGTGCTCACCTGGAGAACAAGAGAATTTATTTCAAATTTTAAGTCGGCATCAGGCGCCCACCTGGAAAACAAGGGAATTCATTTGAGTTTAAGTTGCAGGCACCCACCTAGAGAACAAGGAAATTTATTTCAAATTTTAAGTCGGCATCAGGCGCCTACCTGGAAAACAAGGGAATTCATTCAAGTTTAAGTTGCAGGTGCCCACCTGAAAAATAAGGGAATTTATTTCAAATTTTAAGTCAACATCATACGCCCACCTGTAGAACAAGGAAATCCATTTCAAGTCTAAGTTGCAGGCGCCCACCTGGAGAAAAAGGAAATTCCTTTCAAGTTTCAGCATCAGGCGCCCACCTGGAGAACAAGGGAATTCATTTTAAGTTTCAACATTAGGCGCCCACCTGGAGAACAAGGAAATTTATTTTCAGCATCAGGCGCTCACCTGGAGAACAAGGAAATTCATTTCAAGTTTCAGCATCAGGCGCCCACCTGGATAACATGGGAATTCATTTTTTAGTTTCAACATCAGGTGCCCACCTGGAGAATGAGGGAATACACTTCAGAAGTAAGCTCAAGAAAATAGCAGGAACCCACGTGAAGAATGAGGCCAATTCAAGTTATAAATAGCAAAAGCTCGCCTCAAGAATGCGAGTCAACGGGTCAAGATGCACGGCAAAACTGCAAAAGTTTCAAGATCAAGTTTGAAGACATATAGATAGGAATCTTGTAACTCATAGATCATAGATTAGCCTAGATTCTTTTTCATTTTTGTTTCGGTGTAATAGGGAGTTCAGCAAGTAGCAGTAGCGACAGCAGCAGTGAAATCACAACTTCTCAGCTACCAAAACTTCTAGAACTACACTGACCTGATTCCTTCATAGCCAAGGATATGTAGGCAACCTAGGAAGCAAGGTTCGGTCATATCTTTCAAAAATGATTCCCATGGAGTATCCAAGCGGGCAAAAATCGCTCTTATTCGCTCACTTTATCTTTGCTCGAAAACTCTTTGTGTTTCCAAGCAAAGAGAAGCAGCTGTGAGCACGTAATTTTTGCCTAACCCAAAATACTCCTACAAAATCACAAAATAGATTTTTGTAGTTTATTTTAATTTTATAGAATTTTTAAGAATATTAGTTTAATCATACGCATTTTAGGTGCATTTTTGCATACATTAAAAGCATAGAAAATATCCAAAAATTATATATTCGAGTTTCATGCATTGCATTCTTGGTTTGTTAGTTGCATTTTAGTTTAATTGTTAATTAATCGCATCCACAAAACAAAATCAAAAAATATACATTGTTCCATTTTTTTAGTATTTTTATTTCATTAGTTCTAAAATCAATTAATTATTTTAATGTTAGAATTAGCTAATTAAATCAACTACATTATTAGGTATTGTTTAGGATTAATTTAGGGTCAATTAAATTTATTAGTGACTGGTAATTAGTATTAATATTAATTAGTATTAATTAAATTTTGGTCAAATAAACAAGGAGAAATAGGCTTGTTTGGACTCGAATTGGGCTAAATGTGTCAAATTTCAATTAATTTTGCCCCAGTTTCGCCTAGCCAACCCCAACCCTTACCCAAAACGATGTCGTTCCAGGTAGAAAATCCCATCTGTTGATCTTGTTTGATCCAACGGCTGGGAACTGATCCTCCCCACTCTTTAAAACTGTCTGAATCCTACCCCCAAACCCTATAGATCACTTATTCTCACCTTCCTCACACTTTAGCCCTAACCCTAGCCGCCCCAATATTCTCCACCAAATCCCACCGGCGGCCACCACCCAACCTTCTCCAAACCCACTTAAATTCACACCCCATGATCCCCTCTTCCTCCTCATCTCATGTCTCGCTTTGATTTCTTCCAAAAACACCCTAGAATCCTTGAATTTCAGATCTAAAAAATGACCAGAGTTCTTAAGTCTCTTGGTTTGTTAATTTTTCCAACGCCTGAAGTTTAAGAGGTCCGTTTGTACAAAGCATTTGGCATCCCTGTTAGTCGACTCTCACGAATCTTTTTCTCCAAGAAAATCTGGTCAAAGACCCCATGCAAAATCAGGTTCTTTGGGGAAAAAGATCCTTGAGTGGTCGTTTGGTGTAGAATAGGGCATCGTAGACCTTCTCACGCTTATTCACTCATAAACGGTAAAAGAAATTTCATCACTGTTTTCTTTGTCTTTCTTTCTTGAATCAGTGTGGTTTTGGTAGCTTCATACCTTCTTTAGCCTATTAAAGTACTTATTTCCGTTTGAAGTCATTCATTTCAATCTTCTAGTCATTCTAATTAGATTTGTTCTAGTTTATTAATTATCAATTTTGGCTAATCAAAGCATGCTTAGATTAATAAGTAAAATTGTGTTGGCTATCCTAGTAGCTAGTTGTTTGTTGTATTTGAAATCATTTGATATTTTGTTTGCCTAAATAATTAATTAGTTGTAACTTAGGTTCAGAGTATGATTGTTAGTTTATTGTTAGTTTTAGCTTGTCAATTCTGGTTTGATATTGTTTGGTATTAATTGAAACTCGTGAGAGTTGAAGGAATCAAACAGTAACTTAAGGGTCATTTTGAAGGGTGGGCAAATAGAAATAAGATAAGGCCAATTAGAAGGTTCTAGAACATGGGCAGTCGGCCCTATTTGGCCAGTACAAAATGCTGAAACTAATTAGGGACAGTCAGCTATCCAATTTTGTTAAAAGATAACTTTTGTGGCTGAAGGAAATAATTCTCTTGTCCTTTCAGCACATGGCATTTTGATGCCCATAAATAGAACCTTTCTCATTCATTAGAGGCAAATTTCAAAACTCTAAAAATACTCCAAAAGGTTTCAGCACTGTTTCATTGGTAGCTGATTTTATTTCTTCTGATTTTCTTGAGCAAGAAGTTAGAAAAAAAAAACTTTCTCCGGATTTCTGGTTTCCAGATTCAAGATATGGATTGCTATAGAGGCTTTTGATTACTGCTTAGCTGTTCTCGCTCAGTCATGTTTATTAGCTCTCAAGTTTGACCTTTATTTGGTCACCTTTTCTTCTTTTGTCCTAAATGATAGATATGTAATCTATTTTCTGTTCAGATTTTCATTAAAGTATAGATTCAAAGATGTGATTTTCTTCTACTACACCTATGTTTAAACTTTGTGCATCAAAGAGGCGTGTTTCTCCTATTTGCTGTCAAATCTATCAATTATTTGCTTTATACCATGGATATATGAATCCTATGTCAGCTGTGATTAATGATTGGACTGTTGTAAATCTAGCTAAGATATAATTGTTTGATTGCAAGTTGAAATAAGCTAGTACAGATTCAATTCGTGAATGAAGCAAGATTGATTGGTATATTAGCATCTGCAGTTTCCTTTTAAGAACTGAATCCGAGTATGAGTTGTTTGTTTTCAGGGATATGATTGGATGGGAATGCTGTTGTGAAGTCTGTAGTAGTTTAAATAGTAGTATGAGCTTGGTTTAAGTTGATGACATGAACTTACAAGTATTAGTATGATTTAACTTTTGGTGTTTTGAATTGATGTTAGCTCTTGTTTGTTTATTGCTGTAAATTTGTGATGCTTAGGACTTAGTAAACCTTTAGTTCTTTGAAATAACATTGGAAAACGTTATTGGCATATCTTTTTCTCTAACTTTTCCTTGTGTATTGAAATCATGAAAGGTTATAATCGTTTTAATCTTAACTGTTTGTTTCATGTGCTTCAATTGTGATAAGTTGGATGCAGATTTGCAAGCTAGCTCTGTAGCTATCTTTGTAAACGCCAATATTGTTTTGGAATTACAAATCACATGGGCTGGAATGGATTGCTTTAGCAGAAGATTGGGATGTTTTTTTCCTATGAATCCATAACAGATAATTAGCTAGATACAAGGATTGTTGAGTTATTATGACTAGAGTTGTGTAAATTTTTATTAATTATCCATTTTGTATAACTTGATTTAATTACTCTTTGGTGTGGTTAGTTAGTATTTAATTTTCAAGATTTATGCCATTGTTATTAAGTATATTTGAGAGGGTCAGTAGGCCTTAGTAGCAATTGGGCCAGAAGTTGGCCCAAATGAATGGCCTGGTCAGAATCACCTCTGGCGTGGTTTCTGGACCCTTTCCTCATGTGTTGGGGCTTAATTTCAGGGCCTAAATAGTGTCAGCATTTTGTTCTTCAAAATATTGTGATCAAATGGTTTATCGGGCTTTCTGCGAGGCCCATTCGTCCTAGAATAATTAGAACCCCCATGCCTACCTAATTACCTTCAACAATTTCACCCATTAGGTTTTCTGTTAATATGTAAAAAAGGGGGGTTTAATACAAAGGGCTTGTCTTTAAGAAGCTGGGCCTGGTATTGGCCCAATTGATACCATTGAAGCCGCTTGCCCCCTTTGTCCTCACTCCTGGACTCAATTTCGAGCCCAATTCCACCAGCCTTGTTTTCTCTTAAAAGATTTTCTTAGATAACGTGTTGGGCCTGTTGTTGGCTCGTTTCTTCTCAAATAATTAAAAGCCTAGTGTATTGTCCAATGCATACTTACAATTAGTAGTTTTAGATTGAAGTTTAATTTAGATTAAACATGAACATTTGTAGTTTGCTTTAGGCGCGTTATAATAAATTATCATAGCTACGGGTACGGTTCTCGTGACGTAGTTGTGATACATAATTTCTCAAATCTGGGGGTACATTTACGTGACCCGACCACAACTTCTAATATGTTAATAAAATTAAACATGTTGTAGATCGTGGGTACGGTTCCCATGACACAATTCGCAATGTGTACCAAATAAACAAGTGTACGACAATCGTAACTTGTTCCAGAACAATTTCATAAATAATTAAAAGCGGTTATAAATTTAAAAATGCACAATAGGTTTTAAGTATGTAATTAATCAGATAACTATACCAATTATTAATAGTTAAGTGACCGTGCTAAAACTATGGAACCCGAGAATGCCTAACACCTTCTCCCGGGTTAACAGAATTCCTTACCCGGATTTCTGTGTTTGCAGACCATAAATAAGAGTAACTTCCTTTATTCGGGATTTTAAACCGGTGACTTGGGACACCATAAATTATCCCAAGTGGCGACTCTGAACTTAAATAAATAGTTCTATTTCGATTATTGTCACTTTAATTAGAAAAACTCCCCTATACCCCATTTCGGGTAGAAAAAGGAGGTGTGACACTAGTTAAATTGAAGGACAATTTATGATTTTAAAGATATTAAATTGAAGATTTAAATAACTATTTAGTGTTGGCTTGCCTGACAGTGGTGTCTGGCGCCATCACTACCTTTAATAGATTTTGGGTCATGACACTTGTGTATAGCAACTTCCAACAGCTAAATATTCTGCTTCGGTAGTTGACAAGGCAACATAATTTTATTTCTTGCTATACCGAGAAATTTGAGCTTTTCCCTACAATTGGCATGTGCCACTAGTACTTTACTCGTCAATCCTATCACCTGCAAAATCTACATTTGAAAAGCCTTTTAAGACAAAATTTTTAGAATGAGCATACCATAATCCTAATTCAGTGGTTTCAATGAGATATCTAATAATGTGTTTAACTACAGCAAGATGAGATTACTTTGGAACTGACTGAAACCTTGCACACTTACATACACTAAACATTATATCTGGCCAACTAGCAGTGAGATATAATAAAAATCCAAGCATTCCTCTATACATTGTTTCATCTACACTTATTTCATTCTTGTCTTCTTCAAGCGTAGTTGTTGGACTCATTGGAGTTCCAATGGACTTTGCATTCTCCATACCAAACTTCTTTGTGAGTTCCTTAGTGTACTTTGTTTGACTACTAAAAATTCCTCTGGGAGATTATTTGATTTGTAGTCCAAGAAAGAAAATAGCCCTGCCATCATGTTCATTTTGAATTCTCCTTTCATAATATGAGCGAATTCTTCACATAATACATAGTTAGGACTTCAAAAAATAATATCGTCAACATAAATTTGAGTAATAAGATTACCTAAATTTGAGTGCTTAATGAACAAGGTTATGTCGCCTTCATTTGAAAACTTTATTTAGAAGAAAAGAACTTAGTCTTTCATACCAGGCTGGAGGAGCTTGCTTGAGTCCTTATAGAGCTTTAGACAACTTGAATACATGGTTTGAAAGCTGTTGCTTACAAAACCAGGAGGTTATTTCATGTATACTTCTTCAAAGATAAATCCATTTAGGAAGGCACTTTTTACATCTATTTGAAATGGTTTAAATCCTTTATGAGCAGCAAAAGCAAGTAGTATTTGAATGGATTATAATATTGATATAGGTTCAAATGTTTCATCGTTGTTGATTCCCTCTTGCTGTGAGTAACCTTGAGCAACTAGCCTTGCTTTATTATGAACTACTTGACCAGAATCATTCAACTTATTTCTGAAAACCTATTTTGTTTGGAAGCATTGATGGTTGAAAAACCAAATCCCACACATTATTTCTTTCAAACTGATCAAGTTCATCTTTCATAGCTTTGACCCAGTAGTAATCTTTAAGGGCTTCATCAACCTCTTTCTGCTCAAGTTGTGATATTAAGGTCATGTGAGAATTGAGCTTCTGATCTTCTAGTAGTAATACCTTCTTATGGATTTCCAATAATGAACTTGTGAGGATGTCTAAGTTCACTTTTCAATTCATTTGGAACATTTGTGATTGGCTCCTTTTCCACAGTGGTTGACTGTTCAGCAGAAGAGGGTTCCTGGATTTCAATGTGCTCCTCAGTTGACTGATTCTGCTGATTGGTCGACTGATCGTGATTGTCTTTTCCTGTAACAACAGACTTTGGGACAATAGAGATTTACTCATCTTCATGAAGTTTTTCATTCCTTAAGCGAGGGTTAGTATCTACAAAAATAATATTGATGGATTCTTCAATGCATAAAGTTCTTTTATTGTAAACTCTATATGCTTTACTTGAGGGAGAATATCCAAATAAAATACCTTCGTCGCTTTTTGGATCAAACATACCCAAGTTGTCTTTTCCATTATTATGAATGAAGCGTTTGCATCCAAATGGGTGGAAGTAACTGATGTTTGGTTTCTTACCATTCCGTAGCTCATATGGAGTCTTTTTAAGAATGGGTCGAATCATACATCTATTGATAATATGACATGCTATACTTATAGCTTCTACCTAAAAATGGCGAGGTAGAAAGTTTTCCACAATCATGGTTCTTGTCATGTCCTGCAAAGTTCTATTTTTACATTCTACCACTCTATTCCATTGAGGTGATCTTGGCAAAGAGAAGTTGTGAGAGATTCTTTGATTATTGTAGAAGTTTTCAAATTCTCTACTCTCAAACTCTCCTCCATGGTCACTTCTGATAATTGAGATGTAATATCCCTTTTCACGTTGTACTTTCTTTCAAAAGACTTCAAAATTCATTAGAGCTTCATCTTTATGACTCAAAAAAATAACCCAAGTGAAATGAGAAAAATTATCTACTATAACAAAGGCATATTTTCTACCACCAATACTAGCAGTTCTAGTTGAACCAAATAATCCATATGCAAGAGTTGAAGAGGTTTAGTAGTAGAAACAATATTTTTTATTTTAAAAGATGAACTAGTTTGTTTTCCTAGTTTAAGTTGGAGATATGCCCATTTCTACCACAGTGAGTACATGAAGAAGGATTTCTAGTTCTAGTTAGAGGTTTATGAGGAACAAACTGATTTGATCTAACTAATCTACGACTGGTGGATTTTCGTAATCCATTCAGTTGAAGTTAAAGCCCATTAAAATTATTTTGAAGCATATCTCTCTCAATTTCACATACTTCTAACTTCAAATCCCAATCTTTCTTTTCTCTTTGGATTTTTCAAAGTTCATTCAGAACTTTCTCAATATCCGCAAGAGCAATGTTAATAATTCTTGAAGTTCATGACAGTTAGGACATATAGGAAGACGTATCTCACTTGTACCTTCGTCTACCATGAGACTAATTCACCTGAGTCCTCATCGCTATCTTCATTGATGGCGATAAAGCACATGTTGGTGATTTCTTCGTGATAAAATTCTTCTTCATCATTCCAAGATCCAAAGTATTTCTTCTTTTGAAAGATCCTACTGAGTTTCTTTTTCAGTTCAGGGCATTCAGCTTGAATGTGCCCATATTTTTCATATTCATAGCATTTTCCATCATTATTATTATTATCATTTTTCATTCTTCCTTTTTTAAGTTTGATTTACCTCTCCTGCTATTTCTGTTATTCCTCATCATGCTTGTTACAACTTGAGAGAGCGTAGCTTTGTTTTATCTTGTTCTCTTCCTTCCTCATCCTCTTCATTTTCTGGTTCAACCATAGTTGATTTGAATGCAACTGTCTTCTTCTTTTATTGTTGAATCTGCCTGTCTAATTGTGTTTTCTCAAATGCAATTAGATCACCTCTAAGTTTATCATAGGATATTTTTTCAAGATCCTAACATTCCAAAGCAATGACTTTGGGTTGCCAAATCATGGGAAGATTTCTCAGAATTTTTCTGACATGTTCTCTGCTTTTAATTGGTCTACCAAATGACTTTAAGTCTCCAAGAATTTTGCTGAACTTGAGAATATTTCCTCGACTGATTCTCCATCTTTCATTTGAAATAATTCATAATCTCTAATTAGGAGATTGATCCTTATTTCTTTCACTTTGTTAGTTCCTTCATATGTGACCTCTAATTTATCCCACATTTCCTTTGTAGCTTCACAACTTGATATCTTTTCATATTCTTTTTCACTGATAGCATTGTACAACAGATTTTTTACATTAGCATTCACTGTTATGACTGCTAATTGGTCTTCAGTGTAATCATCTAAATCAAGAGGATTAGTTGATACTATGACTTGACCATTTTTATCTTTCTTTGGCGGAATTGGAAGATTTCTCTTTTTGATCGTGCGCCAAACATTAATGTCATATGACATAGTGTAGGTCTCCATGCATATTTTCCAGTGAGAAAAGTGTTGACCACTGAAATACGGGGGGTCGTACCTAAGAAGCTCCTTCTTGAACTAGCACTCCAACGACTGTATTTGATCTCATGATCTTTTCCTCTCTTGCTGTTAAGCAAAGTTTGTAAGTCTTGCTCTAATACCAATTGAAAGTACGAGGGGGAGGGGATTGTAACCGATTTAAAAATCTTAATTGACTAAGTATGGGTTTAGTCGACTAGACTTTATGTAGTGATTAATTTCAGTAAAGATAAACTAAGTGAGCAAAAGGATAACAAAAACATTGCAGTTTTTATATTGGTTCAGTACCAATATGGTACCTACATCCAGTTCCCTTTGATCACAAGAGTTCTATTAGATCTTTGATAAATATTTACAACAGTGATGGTTTTAGTTCGTTCACCACTAACAATATACAACAACAGTAATTCTTTCCAATGTTACGTAACGACCCAAATACTCGGTCGTGATGGCACCTATCACATTACTAGGCAAGCCAACCCAAACCATCAACTACAACAAATTCCTTTTATAAAACCATTTTTTTTCTAACACAGGTTTAAATACCAAATTTCCATAATAAGTGTTTAAAAACAACAAAATATAAGCGGGAGTCAAATAAACATGAACTACACAACCCCATAATCTGGTGTCACGAGTCTAGAGCCTCTAAATATACAAGTTTGACTGTCTAATACATAACAAGTCTAAAATGCGGAAAAAACAAGGATAAGATGAAGAAAGCAGGGCTGGGGACGCCATGCAGCTACCTTGCAGTCTCCGGCAAACTCTAACAATGCTGAGGACCCTCACTCTGCCGCTCGGGCACCTAGATCTACACACAAGGTGCATGGAGTAACGTGAGTACGCCAACTCAGTAAGTAACTGAAGTAAATAAGGTCTGAAAGTAGTGACGAGTAGTTAAAAATCATATAACTAAAGAAAACAACAGGATAACAGGTCAACTTCACAGTTTAAAACCAGTTTCATCATAAAACTATCAAATTTCAATTTAAACACTTAAAATCATATACTTAGTAATTTTTCCAATAGAGGCTTATTTCAAAAGAAGAGTGAAATCAGTAAAAATACCATAACTGGACCCCTCGGGCAAGGTATCACTCAGAATATAACCTCTCGGGCAGCCTCTCAGTCACTCGTGACTCAACTCTCGTCACCCAATACTCGCTCTCAGCACTCGGTCTCATTAATATCTCATAGTAATAGAAATCATAGTAACCGCTGCGGCGTGCAGCCCAATCCGTAATTTATAGTCGACTACGCTCACTAGGGGTATACAGACTCCGGAGGGGCTCCTACAGCCCAAGCGTCATATCGCTGCGGTATGCAGCCCGATCCAATACATATATTGCTGCGGCGTGCAGCCCGATCCAATATATATATCGTTGCGTCGTGCAACCCGGTCCATATAAGTATCGTTGTGGCGTGTAGCCCGATCCATAGTATATACATATAATATCCTCACTATTAGGTTCTCAACCTCTCTCAGTCATTAACCTCACAGCCTCTCGGGCATAACAATAAAAATTAGGGAACTCAGCCCAAACAGTCCTCACAATTAGAAGTGGAGTGATAAAACCAATTTTAAACATTTAATCAGGTAAAACATGACTAAGGATATGCTTTCAACAAGTAAAGTGAGGAAAAACAGTAAAAATATCGCTAAGGGTCTCAACAGGTCGGCACAAGGCCCCAAACACGGCATACTGCCCATAATATAGTATAAATAGCTAAAGTACGGAATATCATAAGGTTCCAAATCAAATATGCGGCTTAATAGTCTCTACGGGACGGACCAAGTCATAATCCCTACCAGTGCACGCCCACACGCTCGTCACCTAGCATGTACGTCACCGCATTTATCAAAACAAGTCAAATACCGGGGTTTGTACCCTCAGTTCTAGATTTACAATGGTTATTTACCTCAAACCAATGAAAATACTACTCTGTGACGCCTTTGCCCCTCGAATCGGCCTCTACTCACGTCGAATCTATCCAAAATCAGAATCACGGCATCAAAATATGCTAAGGGAACGAAGCTCAAGCAAAAACAATCAAATAATACCAAGAATCAAGAAATTACCAAAACTTGACCCCCGGTCCCATGTCTCAAAACTTGATAAAAATTACATTAACGGAATCATTATCCTCCCACACATCTATACATATCAAGAACACTGAAATCGGGGTCCAAATGACCCCTCAAATCCCCATTTAAAGCTCTCTTAATCTCAAGCCCTAATCCCCAATTTTTCTTCATTAATCTCCTCTAAAACCATGATTAAACAATGGAAAAATGATCTTTAACCCAAGTAATTAAGCTTAGGGAACTTACCCAACTAATATCCTTTGATTCCTCTTGAAATCTTATGCCTTAGCCTCCTTCCCGTCTTCAAAAATGGAGTATTTTGCAAAAATTCGTGAAGAAAGCAATATATACCTTCTGGCCAGGGATTTTTGCATATGCGATCCCATAGCCGCTTTTGCAGTACCGCATATGCGGTTTTTCCTCCGCTTCTGCGGAAATCACTTAAGCTCCCTTTTTCCATATCTGCGGTCAACTTTCCGCATATGCACCATCGCAGATGCGGTACTCCAACTGTTTCTGCAGTTCCTGACAACTTCTCCAAATTCCTCTTTTGCGGAAAACCTTCCGCTTATGCGGCGTCGCACCTGCGGTCCCCAATCCGCAGGTGCGGAAATACCAGAAGCAGCAACTTTAGCAGCTGCAACAAAGTCTAAATTTCTCCGTTAACCATCCGAAATCACCCCGAGGCCCTCGGGACCTCAACCAAAAGCACAAACATATCCTAATACCTTATTCAAACTTGTACCAATCTTCAAAACATCTCTAACAATATCAAATCAACCTAAACACATCGGATTCAAGCCAAATTTTCTAAAATCTTCCGAATTCTTCTTTTGATCAAAAACCCAACCAAACCGCGTCCGAATGACCTAAAATTTTATACGCACATACCAAATGACTCAACAAAACTATTTCAAATCTCGGAATTCCATTCCAACTTATCAAAATCTCACCTATCAACCGGAAATCGCCAAAAATCCAATTTCGCCAATTCAAGCCTAAATCTACTCCGAACCTCCAAAACTCATTCTGATCACGCTCTTAAGTCCAAATGACCTCCCAAAGCTAACCGAACCATCAGAACTCACATCCGAGCCCTATAACACACAAGTCAACATTCGATTGACTTTTCTAACTTAAACTCACTCTAAAGAGACTAAGTGTCTTAAACCTTACAAAATCCTTTCTGAACTCGATCCGACCGACCCGATACCATATAACACGGATAAACAAAGCATAAAGAAGCAGAAAAGGGGGAAACAGAGTGGTAACTCATGAGACGACTGGCCGGGTCGTCACATGTTGACATAACTCTCGTTTTATGTTCTAACTCTTCCTATCTTTTATGACACTTGTAGACTCAAGAATATGGTGTTTGTACTAAGAACTAGAAAGGATTAGAAACAAATGATATAGTTGTGTAATCGTCTTCTTGAGTTTGCCAATCTTCTTATAGGAGAGTTTTGAGTCGCCGTTGCATATTGACCTTTGATTAAGGCTGCACAGAATGTTCTAAGAGATTTGACCCAAGGGGTGCCTCCGAATCCTACATAAGAGATGGGCTAGATTCGTTTACGTTCTTCCCTTTCATGTCCATAATCAAGGGAGTGATTTGTCCTTGATTTGATCGATCAATCTTTAGTATCTCCAGCTTCCAGATCAGTCCTTGAAGTAGGCCCTAACTTCTTTTAGCGGGTGCAGTTGATATGTTTCCTTTTTAATAGCCTCGACGTCCTTGGATTTAGCCTTGTACTGACTTCCTTTAGCGCCTGGACTGGATTTTGTTTCCTTTTTTATGGCTTTGATGTTCTTTGATTTATCATCGTTCTTGTTGCCTTTGATCTCATTTTCTTTCGGATATCCTTACCAAAAGGACTTCCTTTGAAGTAATGATGCCTCCTAATTTCCTGCAATTAACTAGATACAGTTAGATTTGCTCTATTGTCATCATTAAAACTTAGGTGTAACATGTTTTTCTTTCGATGTTATTGCTTTTGCCGCAAATATATTATTTCATACAATTTTTTTTACATAATTTTCAGTGGTTATGGAGTCGAGAAGAGTTGAACTTGTGGCATTATTTGTGGGCAGTATTTGAGAATTCAGTTCAAGCTTGATGATGAGTACGATATCATTAATGATGTTATATGCATATTTTGCTATTCTTTTAGTATGTTGCAAGCGTATTACCTACTACATATATTCAAATGCAATAATCTTACCTTTTGATTGGCATAAAAATACCCTATATATATTAGATTTTAGGAATAATAATATGCAATTCACTTTAAATTTTTGTTATATTTTTCCATTTTTTCCAACAACTAAAAAAGAATTGAAGATATATGATTATATAGCTGTTCAAGACAACTGTTAACTTGAGAAAATGTGATTATTTTCCGCATGTCAAACGACTGAAATGATTTGTATGTGTATGCAAATAGTAGGAAAACAAAAGAGGAACCTTAAGGAGGGTCTCAACTTCTTTGCACGTATTATAGGAATTTCAACAGAGTTTTGAAGAAAATGTCTCAACGATTTCTTCAAATAGTTTACCATTGATGGCTAATGGTTTTTCTTTTACCGATTTGAAAGAAAGAATGTATATGGTCACTCGCGATTATATATCTCTTAAGCAAAATTTAATTGAAAAACTTATTTTATAAAATTTTCTATTTAAGTACCGTAAACGGAGGACAATTGAAGTGTTTAGAAGTTGAGCAACATTGCAAAATAAATACCCAATTATTTTACAGTAGTGAAAATAGTAATATATCTATCAAATTGAGCAAGCTGTTAATGATGATAAAATTTTATATTTGTGATATAATTAATTTGTATAATTAGTTTATACTCCTATATGCATGTAGGTAAAAACTACGTATTTATTTTCTCAACTAAATAAAAAATATCATTTCAAAAGTTATCTTATTAAATCGCACGGAAATTCACAAGTGGTGTAATAAAAGGATTAGTTAACAGCTTTTGCAGAGATACTAGCTTTTTGGACTAAGATATGAGGAGTCAAAAGTAGAGTGCAAGATATAGATCACACAAAACTACAAAAGTACACTGGATTTACATCTCATGCATGCTCAGAGTTCCTCGAGCTGTTCACCGTTGTTTTTCCCTCTATTGCTACAAAGTTTAGATTCTTCTTGGTGTATGTGCAAGGAAGATAGAGTTCTAGCTATTATAATTATCCAATAGAAAGAACTAAGTACAATTTTATATATTTTTCATATAAGTTGTTAATTCCTCTTTTCCTATTAAAATCACACAACAAGCTGATACATTATATTCCATAACTCTAATAACATGGGGAAATATGATATCCAACTGAGCTTTCATTTTGTTAGTTGGAGTTTGATTTCCTTTTTTGTAATCTCCTCTCCCATTTATCTTTTCCCTCTGTGGCTCTTCCTATGTATATAATCTCTTCTTTTTTTTACTTATCATATTAAAAAAAAACTAATAACATGAAATTTAAAAAAGAAAGAGAACTGTGGGGAAATTCTTTTTTTTCTTTTTTAATTTTGGCATCGTTGGTCCTAGCTCCTATACTTGCTTGATGGATAAACTTACTTGCATTTGGAGTTTGTACGTGATAACATATGTCTTTTATATACTTTTATCACTAATTATGGTTTTCTAATATATTATCTCCTCAATCTATCACTTCACCTCAGTTGATTTGGCCTGAACATCGACCGTGGATAAAGTTTTCACCTCACAGGAAAAGCTTATTCACGTAGACGTTTAAGTTTATTTAATAACTCTTTATTTACATTTTATCACTTACTATTGAGAAGTAACAAATATTCTTCCCTCAACTTAATAATTTAACCAAGGTTATCTATTATGGTAAAGTGTAAATACCGAGGGTAAATAAGATATTGGGTGGGAAGTTACGTTCTTACTTTAGATAGAAAGAAGACAATAGTTTTTAGAGAATATCAAATATTAAATCGTCTTTCTCATGTCGTGGCAAAATTGTTGTCAACTAGTAGTTACTCGGGCTGGAAATCACTTGAACAAAATTCATTACCAGCCATTCGCTAGAAACTAATATCATTTACTGACCATAAATTATAATATGCACTTTATAACCCAGAACCAATTCTAATGGCTAGCCACTATTGAGATTGACTTTTAATTTCTTCAGCCGGCAAAATGCTACTTTATAAAGTGAAAATTGAACCTCATCATTCTGCTCGATTTTAATGCCTTTATCCGATGCGACTCCGGTATCACCTAACCGGTCCTGAGAATACAATCAACATAATCAAGAACACATGAATTTCAAAAGGAATGCTAGGAGAAAACAGAACAAGCCAGAAAGAGTAGTATGATGAAAGTACCAGAATGAAAATTAGGGTTCCGAATAAAACGAAGACCCACATAAGAAGGTAAGGAGACAATTTGTTTCTAGGATTGACTAGAAAGATAATGTAATTAGAACAATTACTTTACCAAAAATACTTAATGTCTATCACTATACAAAAAATATATAAAAAAGACTATCACTATACAATTTATATACTAAATAGACTGTCACTATACAAAAAATATACAAAATAGATGTCACCATATAAAATATATACAAAAAAACTGTCACTATACAAAAAATATACAAAATAGATGTCACTATACAGTTTATATACAATAGACTGTCACTATAAAAAAAATATGCTAAATAAACTGTCACTATGCAAAAAATATACAAAGTAGACTATCACTATATATACAAAATAGACTGTCATTATACAAAAATACACAAAATAGACATTTCGGGTTATTATATGTAATATGTTTGGGCCGGATGGCCATTTCATGTCAATGAAAAAAGAATGGGCTATTAAAATTAAATTTGAAAAATTGGCATCCTATAACAACACATAACAGAAATTGACAATTTTTTAGCCTTATATTAGGTTTGGCAAAGATAGCCCCAAACAATTGGCATTATATAGCCAAATCTTAAATAAAACTACTCTCTTTTATATTCTCTCTATGATTATCTAACAGTTTAAGTACAATTGATATAGTGGAAGCGCAGTCAAAATATGGCTTTGGGGTGGAATTTGTGGCGTCAACCCATCGGGTTTATCGTTTTTCGTCAAAAAAAACTACACGCTTATTTTGGTTTCCCTCCTCCTTTCTCTCCATGTATTTCTTCTTCTATCTCTTCTCTTTTGCTCTCATAGTTTACCAAAAATTCTTGCAAATTATGCAAAAAAAAAAAAACAGTAGGATGAAAATGTAAGGTTAATCTTACATCAGAAAAATTGGAAGCAAAAACTAAGAGAGAAAAAATATATTTCAACTTTATTTTTCTTCTCTCTTTTTTTTTTTTTTTGGTTGGATTGAATGAGTGGATGTGATTGAAATTGGTTGAAAATACCTAAACGAGGCTATATACAAAATTTGAGCAAGATTAGCAAAACCTAAGAGAGAAAAAATACATTTCAACTTTGTTTTTCTTCTCTCTTCCTTTTTTGGTTGGATTGAATGAGTGAGTATGATTGAAATTGGTTTAAAATACTTAAACGAGACTATATACAAAATTTGAGCAAGATTATAAGTGATTTAGACTGGTTTCAAGTAAAAAAATCAGACCTAAAAATCTAACTATGACATGTGTATATCACGTTGCATATCGTGTACATCAGTGTATATCACACACATGTTTTTAAGGACTATGTGTATATCACTTTGTATATCGTGTATACAACACAATATTTTATAGACTCCCGTGTATATCGTATTGTATATTGTATATATAACACAAATTTTCATGAATATACACAGATACACATAATATACATGAGATATCACTGATGTACATAGAAATATACACGGGTGACAATTTTGGTATACACATGTCTAATGTGTTATATAGTGTGATATACAAATAATACAATAATTTTATTGTGATATACATTGATATAAAGGCAACAATATATATATATATATATATATAATTTTATATTATTGATATACAAAGAATAATATTATTTATATACAAAGAATGAAAATAAAATTTTAATATACATGTTGATATAGACAAAGAAGAAAAAAAAGTTGTGACATACATATTATTATTGTGATATACATTTATTGGCTATTTGATGCCAATATTTATAACTAGGGCTATTTTCTGCCAATTATATGGGTATGTTGTTATACCATGCCAAAACTCCTTAAAGTTTTGAGGGGCTATAGAGGGTTGGCATCTTATAACAACACATAACAGAAATTGGCAATTTTTTAGCCTTATATTAGGTTTGGCAAAGATAGCCCCAAACAATTGACATTATATAGCCAAATCTTAAAAAAATTATTTTCTTTTATATTCTCTCTCAAAAAAAACTACACGCTTATTTTGGCTTCCTTCCCCCTTTCTCTCCTTGTATTTCTTCTTCTATCTCTTCTTTTTACTCTCATAGTTTAGCAAAAATTCTTGAAAATTATGCAAAAAAAAAAACTCTGTGGGATTAAAAGGTAAGGTTGATCTCACATCAGAAAAAATCAGAAGCAAAAACTAAGGGAGAAAAAATATATTTCAACTTTGTTTTTCTTCTCTCTTATTTTTTTTTTGGTTGGGTTGAATGAGTGGGTGTGATTCAAATTGGTTGAAAATACCTAAACAAGGCTACATACAAAATTTGAGCGAGATTAGCAAAAACTAATAGAGAAAAAAATATATTTCAACTTTGTTTTTCTTCTCTCTTTCCTTTTTTGGTTGGATTGAATGAGTGGGTGTGATTAAAATTGGTTGAAAAATACTTAAACAAGGCTATATACAAAATTTGAGCAAGATTAGAAGTGATTTAGACTGGTTTCAAGTAAAAAATCAGACATAAAAATCCAACAACGACATGTGTATATCACATTGTATATCGTGTACATCAGTGTATATCACACACACGTCTTTGTATATCTCTTTGTACATCGTGTATACAACACAATTTTTTTATGGACACCCGTGTATATCACATTGTATATAGTATATATAACACAAATTTTCATGGATATACACAGATACACATAATGTACATGAGATATCACTAATGTACATAGAGATATACATGGGTTACAATAGGGGATACACATTTGGAATCTTCTTGAACTTGAGTTTTCAATCTGAAAAGTGTTATACAAAGAAGGAAAATAAAATTTTAATAAATTTTTTGATACACACATTATTATTATTATTATTATTATTATTATTATTATACACTGTGATATATAAATAATATAATTATTAATTATTGATCAAAATAGGAAAATAAATTTTGATATAGCATGTTTAAGCAAGTTCTAAAATATAAAAATAATAAATATAATTGTGGGAGTAAATAATATTTTGGTATATAAAGAAAATTAATTTTTCATATACACAAAGAAGAAAAATAAACTTATGATATCTATTTTGGTATACACATGTCCGATGTCTATACATTGTGATATACAAATAATACAATATTTTTATTGCGATAACATTGATATAAAGGTAGCAATAACTATATATAATGTTATATTATTGATATACAAAGAATAAAGAATAATATTATTTATATACAGAAAATGAAATAAAATTTTAATATACATATTGATATAGACAAAGAAGAAGAAAAAGTTATGATATATATATATTATTATTGTGGTATATATTTATTGGCTATTTAATGCCAATATCTATAACTAGGGCTATTTTTTACTAATTATATGGATATGTTATTATACCATGCCAAAACCCTTCTCTCGTATCATTTCATTTGATGGAGAACCGTAGCCCAAAATGCAGGCCCGCTTAGAATCCAAGGACAAGAAGCCCTAATATTCATATTGATTTCATTTTAGTCATATTCTATACCGTTTGAAATGGAAAAGAAACTTAGTACAGCTTGACGTGTTTGTAGTAATTTAAGAAACTATTATAAATGTAGTTAAATAGTTAGTGTAACGGAGAAAATAAATCTTTTAAATTGAGGGAAAATTTCATATTAAAACAATTGGGTTGTCTACTTTTCAACTTTATAGCCCATAATTCAATTTACAATTGGGTAGCCCAAAAATAACAGCCCCATTTCCGAAAAAATGGGCGCTATTTCCGTTTTTTGGGACTCAGAAGCGGGATTTTCTCTCATTCTTTCCATCCTTCTTCCCCAAATCTACAAAAACGCGATCTTGCAGTCAATGCAACTCCAAAAACCTTAGAAATTCTTCTCCATCTCGAATTAACAGCAAATCAAACACGGAAAGTGAATTTTTTTGCTGCAATCAGCGCAATTTTTATTTTTGCTGCAATTTTGATTTCAACTTTTTATTCGGTGAAGTTTTTTCCAGTTTACGTTATTCATAGTGGTGAATGGGAAGAAAACAAGTTTATCAATTTCGTTAGTGATTGTGTAATAATCGAGTCGACATTCAGCTATAACAATTTAGTTGCAGCTATTTCGGAACAGATTAGGATCCATTGTGAGTTAAACATAATAGAGATTAACTTTCTCCCAAATGATGGTTTGCCACCGATCCTGATTTACAACGATACGGGTGTTAAGGTGTATATCAAATTAAAGAAGAAAAACTTGAATTTTATTGAATACCCGTTGTTTGTGACTGTGAAAGAGATTTATGATAATCGTTTGGTTGCTACAAGTTCCAGTTGTTTGGTTGCTACAAGTTCCAGTTGTTTGGTTGCTACAAGTTCCAATTTTATAGATGTATCCACAGTTGATAGTACTGAGATTATGCCTGATATCGAATTCATTGAAAACACGAAATTTAGTGAAAATACGGGTATAATAGATAATATGTTGAACGAATTTGTTGAGGAGGATCAAGTTTATAAAGATAAAGAGACAGTTATGAATGTGATGAAGAACTTGGCTGTACGCGAGAGGTTCCAATTTAAGGTGAAGAGATCAAGCGCAACAAGGTATGGCAATAGTTGTATATTCTGTTATATATATGTATAGATATGTATAAAATAGTATATATTTGTATATATGTATTAAAATTAGTATATATCTAGTTATGTTTTTGTATACAAGTGTATTTAGAAGTTGAATGATCTTTAATCCTAGGTATCACCTTATGTGTGTAGATGACAATTGTGCTTGGAGTTTCAAATCTCCTACCGTTTACAAGGCAAACATATTCAAGGTGAGAAGTTACAATAATAATCACACATACGGCTATGGTGAAAGATACTTAACGCAACGTCAAGCTACTTCGGGTGTAATTGCTAGTATAGTCAAGGACAAGTATGTTAATCCAAAAAAGGTTTACACCGCAAATGATATAATAGAGGACATACAAAAGCAACACGAGATTGAAGTGAGCTACATGAAAGCATGGAGAGTTAAAGAGATAGCAATGGCAATGATAAGAGGGAATCCGAGCGATTCATATAAGGAGTTGTCGAGGTATTTGTATATGTTGGAGCATACAAATCCAGGAACGGTTACAAAGTTACACAAATCAGAAGATGGATGCTTTCTTTATGCATATGTTTCCCTATATGCATCTATCAAGGGTTGGGAGCATTGCAGACCGATAATGGTTGTTGACAGAAGTTTCCTTAAAGCAACATATAAGGATACCATATTGACTGCTTGCACACAGGATGGAGTTAGTGAGTTGACTGCATCTACCTTATTTCTGCAGTTTGTATAATGTTGTAGTTTCATGTATAAACGTGTATAGGATTTCAGAGCTGTTGTTTTAATAAAATTTGCAGTATGTATAAAGTTGTATAATCATGTATAACTGTGTATAAGGTTGTATAATTATCTGAATCCTAATATCTATTTTGTATAAACAGGAAAAATCCTTCCACTTGCATATGCAATTGTAGATTCAGAGAATAATAAATCTTGGGAGTGGTTCTTCGTCCAGATAAAGGGTACTTTTGGTGTTAGGGAAGAGATGTGTATAGTTTCAGATAGAAACGAAAGCATCTTCAATGCCACAAAAGCTGTGTACCCAGAAGTACCACATTGTATTTGCATATTTCACTTGTGGCAGAATGTCAAGCGCACATTCAAGAAACATCACAAACAATTGATGGATATCTTCTTCACTTTGTCTAGAGCTTACACGATAGAGAAGTTTGACTACCATATGATAGAGATGTGCAAAATTGATCTGAGGGTGCAAACTTACTTGTTCGAAATTGGCTACGAAAGGTGGTCTAGGGCATACTCCAAAGTGAAAAGGTTGTTGGTAATGACTTCCAATATTGCAGAGTCAATTAATGCAGCAAAAAAAGATGCTAGAGAGTTACCAGTAATGCGATTGCTGGAGTATATGACAAATTTGCTACAACAATGGAACAACAAAAACAGAAAAATGCAATGGAGACATCTACAGAGCTTGGCAAAAAGTACGAGAAACTCCTTCGGGAAAATCTGATTGCATCGGAGCAAATAACGGTAAAGCGAATCAAACATAATGATGCATGGCACTACTAACTTGCATTTTAATGCTTGTATAAGGATGTATAACTTTGTAAAATAATGTATAATGTGCTTTAACTTTTTTTAAAAAATTTTTTTGCAGGTGAGGCCTACTAGGAGCAGTTATGTACTGTGCTTGAAGGGCTAAGGCGAAATATAGTGTGCCTTGAAGAGGGAACATGCAGTTGCGGCAAATTTCAAATAGATGAACTTCCATGTTCACATGCTTGGGCGGTTTTAAAGAACCAACAGCTGAAACCTAGGCAGTATTGCTCTTTTTACTACAAGAAGGATAACCTCCTTAGAACTTATGAATTTCCAGTGAATCCAATGCCAGATGAGAGTTTGTGGGCAATCCTAATAGAGGTGCTGGAAGATGTGGTCCTACCACCTAAAGGGAGAAGGAATGCAGGAAGGCCAAGAAAGGAAAGACTCAAACCTGCTTCAGAGAGAGTCTAAGAGGGCGTTTTCATGTTCTATGTGTGGACAAAGTGGTCATAATAGAAAAATATGTAGGAATCGACCAAAATAAACAGTTGAAAACATAACACTTCCTATTACATATGTTGCCATACTGAGTAGTTAAGTTTCACAAATAATAGAGTTACAAATGTTGAGTAGTTAAGTTTCACAAGCAATTGAGGTACAAATGTCAATAAAGAATTACAATTTACACTATATGTTGCAATTATGTTAAATATGTTTCATATACATGTTTTGATTATCCAATAATAGTGTGTTGTTGTTTTTAATGGTGCTAAATATATTGTAAAATTGTACAAATGCAAATCAGAACTGCAAACAATCAATGTTATTATATGTATACAGATGTATAAATGAGAGTATAAGTTTGTATAAAATTGTATAACTATGTATATTATTGTATACATATGTATAAACCCTGCAACATTAACAAAACTGCAACAATAACGAAAATACATACTTTGTTAAAGGACAAAAGCAACTGAAATATTCATTAAAATGTAATTCATTCACAGCCACAATGTTTAATGACTACCACAAATTACACAAAAATAAAAACATTTATAATATCCTTTAAGGTTATCTCACAAGTAGCAGAATAGTACTTAGACAAAACTAGGTAACAACTCCTGATACATAGCAAAACTATATTAAAATGGAAAAAACAGAACTACTTTCTCGGTCGTCCCCTCTTCCTCTTCCTGAAAAGTCTCCCTGCGGTTTCATCACCACTAATTGCATGGGACTGTTGTTTTTTCCTTCCATAATCCCACAACAGAGATCCCCACCTGGTGCGAAGTGTCTCAATGTCAAAATTATCTTTTCGAATTTCCTTACCCAGGATGAAATACTCAGCAAAGCCAACAACAAAAACACTACAATCACTGCAATTAAAAAAATCAGATTCTCTGTACGTTACTGTAAATAGGTACACTAATAGTAAAATAGTAAAACAGTTGAGATTAACCTACCATTTGATCTGTTGTGGCACATTATTAACCAGATTAATCTGCAAAAGAATCAGAATGGGATTTATCGGTATATGCACCATTGTTCCAATGCCCTTCTTCTCGACATAAAAATCAGAACTCTTCAAGAAGTAAGGTATAAAAATTGCATAAGGTAATGCAGCATCCAAAGCAAGTCTATCATTAATAGCTCCACAGCTAGAGTCATAGATATGGATGCACCTATCTATGAACGTAAACAACCCCAAAACTCAATGGCCCAATTTTGCTCTTCCGCGCTTCACATAGATAGGGAATAAGACGTGGTCAACAGTGTGCCACGCCACATTTGCATCACAATAATACCCTCTAATGTACTCTTCTATCTGATGCCCTTCAGGAATCACTCAAGGATCTTGATTCACTTTGATATCCTTATACAGGGAGTTGATTTTGTTACCAAAGGCAAAGTCGGTTGTAGTAAACCGCATGGCAACATGCGGCCCATATTTTCCCCTCTTCCTCAAATAATAAAGGACATCCAAGTGATGAGAGAAGAAATAAAACAAAACAACCATCACTACTAGATTTTTTAAATATACAAATTTATACGCTATTATACAGAGTTATACATATTTATACAAGGTTATACAATCTTATACCGTGATTATACAAAGTTATGTATACACTATGGGGGTCTCAAACAATAAAGATACACAACAAATAAAAAAAGGTATTAGGACTGAAAGTTATTAAATACCGTGTCAATCAAAGTCGACCACAATATGCGAGTGAGTGGAACCAATCCTTCGTGGTCACATGACACGAGCCAAAAGTAAAAGTTTCTGCAAGCTTATTTACTTCATCAGTATAAATATTTTTGGCACTTCAAATCACAAAAAATAAAAAGTAATCAGAACTACCTTCATTGACAAGTATAAAATTAGAACATGAAAGCTTTACAAAGTTAAGATACATTTGCCTCATATCCATCCCATTATCAACAAACGCGCAAAACTCTTTGGCCAATGGCGACAAGGGATCAAAATCATCAATTTTGATCGTGAAAGGATACTTGATATCAAAAATGATCTTGTGCGCCGATCCTGATGCCCCCGAATCAAAAACTGGAAAATATGGAAATTTGGCATATTTTTCTAGTATTTTTTGTCGAACCGACAGTTCAGGAGAAATGTAATCCTCTTCTACGTCTATGATGGGTGGTCTGTGAAGCACAATTTGGGACATCGGTAGCGCAACTAAATCTTCACCGCCAATGTCATCCCAAAATGTATCACCCTTGACATCACATGCTTCCCCTTAGATAGAGAAAACCAATAATAAAAAACTTTCAAAATGAAGAAAAGTAAAATCAGACCAAAAAAGATAAAATATAGAACAAATACCATGATTAACACCATCAGTAACTCCCTCGTTTGCTTTGACACCTAAATCTGTTTGGTCAGCTAGCATGTTATCTTGATTCACTTGATCAACAAATTCAGGAACAACATCATATTGATATCCATCAAATTCGCCGAGACTAGATGTATTGTCATCAGACACACACTGACGAATCTAATAAAAAATAATAGAAAGAGAAGGCATAACTGTTGAGTGATGATTCAGAGAAGGCATAATTGTTGAGTGATTTGTTTTTATCAGTAAAACATTACCTTAGAATCAGGAACCTTCTCCCTCGTTTGCTTGGTTTCCTTCATATTCAAGAAACTGAACACTTTTTCAAAGGAAGAAACTACATAACTATTGAGTGTCGTAACTGTATCAGTCAACTATGACAAAAAATAACAAAAGTAAATTAACAACCATGTTTATAACAAAAAAATTGTGTATATACAAAAAGTACCGATAAACTACAGAAAAGCTAAAGCTCCAGTACCTTTCCAACAGCACTCCTCAACTTCAGCATTCAACAAATCAATGTGCGCCGAAGGATCATAACTACGATTAGGCCGGCGTTGTGTATTCTGAGGATAAGGTCGTTTAGACTGTTGCTCCATATTCTGAGGACAAGGTGGAGATGCAGAGACAGAATTATCAGTGTGAAAGGCAGGCACCTCCCTTGATGCAACATCATCGGTATTAACTTCAAAAAGCGTGGCGATGTTCAGAGTTAATATCTCTTCACGAGTAGGGGAAATGTTCCTATAGTTCAACTACAATAAGAAAAATTGGATTACAATAGTAGAAAAAGAAAATTGTGATATATTCATAAGTATACATACTTACAGAAAAACTGAAATCATATATGAAGAAGTATTATGGTACAAAATGTTTACCTTGTCGATACTAGACATGATCACCCTGCTAGTCAAATCCGCATATGTTGGAGTTTTAGTGACTTTCAAATTAAGAATGTGTGGCACATTTGTGCCAACACAAACAGCTAGATGCTTGTCAACCATAGAGCAACACTCAAAAAACCATATTTGTAATGCAAGTGGCAAACCTCCGAGCCTATACATTGTCAAATAGTCACACTGTATGTCCCTTATTGTCTTTAAAGTATCTTCAAATAACTTTTTTTCCCAAGCATACGTCTGATATTGACCACTTTCAATGATATCAAAATTATCTTTGTTGATACCATGATTATTGGCATCTGAGAATATGAAATGATGGACAAACACCATCAAGTCCATCTTGAACGCATCTTCGTCCGACTTCTAGTCCTTTTTCTTGAAGCGATCAAGAAGCTGCCCCCTCGTTATAGCCTTTTTCCCATCTCCTGGAAAATAATATTTTAGCAACCTATTGACATCTGGTTTGTCATAGAAAGTGGCATCTTCTTCTACACATTTCAAACCAGTGATAACAACAAACTCACAAATGCCAAAACGCAGCAAATAACCATTAATTTTAACCCACAACTCCTTTTTCTGTCCTGGGATGACTTCCCTCAATAGCATACAATGAATAAGTTGATTTTGAATTTTAAATAGAGGTAGGTCCAAGAAGTACCCAAAACAACTAGCACGAAACATTTGAAGCTGCGTGTCAATCAAATATTGCTTCAAAATGCTGACAATATCAGTCTCGGTATGGGAACTAATCTTGTTGTGGAAATGATCAACTGGTTGTATATAGAAGTCTCCAACCTTTCACATGGAAAAATAACAAGAAAGAAATCAGGAATAAAAACTATACTAAAATATTATATAAACATGTATAAATCAGTGTAGCAGTACTTGTATAAAGATGTATAAACAACTATATAACTTTGTATGAAATTATATAAGCATGTATAAAATTAATAGTAACATAGGGAATACCTTTAGCTTAGCTTTTCTCTCATTCAATTTGCGGCGAATAACAATCCTTTGTTCTTTGGATATGCAATCAAGACCACTCTCACCATCGTCCTTGATCTTTCTCTTTTTTGGTTTAACACTCGGGCCTACATTATCTTCATTAACCAAATCAACTTTTAGCCTTTCTTTGAATTTTTCATGTGTCCCACATTTCTTGCTCCTTATTCTAACAATGTTAACTGGAGTAGGAGTATTCTTCGTTTGCGAACGAGTCATTCGATTGCTCTCTTATTGCGACTTTTTTGTAGGAGCAGGAGACTCAAAATCATCATCATCGGGAGCCTGGACATGCACATTCGCTTCAGAATCAGGGATTAAAGGCAAGTCCCTCATTGATTTCACTGGAGTAGGAGTATTTTTCGTTTGCGAACGAGTCATTCGACTGCTCTCTTGTTGTGACTTTTTTGGAAGAGCAGGAAAATCATCATCATCAGGGGCCTGGACATGCCTATTCGCTTCAGAATCAGGGCTTGAGGGCAAGTCCCTCAATGTTTTCGTAAAATCGAGCTTAACACCTTTTCCAGCAAGCTTCATACTACAAAACAAACAAAGCTTTAACAAAAGTGAAGACAAGTAAAGAAAAACACAAAAATCAAATAAAAAACAAAGGCCATGAACACAAAGTAGAGGCCAATTTTTCCAAATTGTAACAAAACTCAAAAAAGAAATTCTACCCTAAAAGTCTAAATAACAAAGCATGCAAACTGAAACATCAAGTTTAGGCCCAAAACGAAGATAGAAGGAACACAAAATCAAACTAAAAACACAATAACATTGTAAAAAATATATTCAAAATCAGAAAAGCAAAAAATAAAAAATAAAACAAAATTTAAAACCAAAACTGTGGTAAAAGCATAAAATGAAACGAAAATTATCTGAAAATAAGAGTGTGACGACCCAAAGGGTTATCACCATAGTTCTTCCTTGTTTTGCGCTTTCGAGGCCTTGAAAACCTCGCTTTTAGTTGCCTCGATTTGCGTGCGCAGTTCGGGCACGTAGCCGGAAAGTTTTTTATGTTAGAATTGTCACACCTCCTTTTTCCGCACCCGAGGGGCGCAGGGGAGTTTTTTCCAATTAAAGGACAATCGAAACGGGATTGGTTTAATTATTTCAGAGTCGCCACTTGGGAGATTTAGGGTGTCCCAAGTCACCAATTTTAATCCCGAATCGAGGAAAATAATGACTCTATATTATAGTCTGCGTACCAGAAATCTAGATAAGGAATTCTGTTAACCCGGGAGAAGGTGTTAGGCATTCCCGAGTTCCGTGGTTCTAGCACGGTCGCTTAACTGTTATATTTGGCTTATTTATCTGATTTCAAATTCACTATGAACTTATGTGCAAATTTTAATTTTTAAACCGCTTTTATTATTTACTGTTATTTTATAAGACTTGCAACGTTGTGAAAACACATCTCGAACCACGTTGCATCAATGCACCCATGATTGTTGACATATTTCGACTCGGTTGAGATTTGGATTTGGGTCACATAAATGTGTACCCGAATTAAGGAGAATAAATTATTAAGACGTGCCTAAAGCAACTAGCGTATTGTTGTTTTGGGTAAGGCCGAAAAATTCGCTAAACGGCCTGTCCCGAATTCTAAGTGTTTTAATATATATACAGTTAGAGGGCCCCGCAGCTGTGTACATTTTTGTTTGACGAGGCTCGTCTCGTTCTACTTTTAAAAGGAATTCGCGACGTCATGGATATGCCTCTCGGACCACGTCACAATCAATGTACCCGTGATTAGAAATACATTTCGAATCCGTCGAGATTTGGATTTGGGTCACATAAATGTGCACCCGAGTTTAAGAAGGTAGGGTTTATTAAAGCGTACCCTAAAGAGACTAACGTGTTGTTATTTTAGGAGGGTTGTGAGATTTGCTAAACAACCCGTCCTGGAAACTAAATGCTTCAATAATATACATTTAACAAGGGCCCCGCATCTGCGCGTTTTGTTTATTTTCATCGAGGCTCATCTCGTTCTTATTTTAAAAGGATATCCTATAGCAACTACGTTTCTTGTCGTGTTTGTCTCTATCAATTGAAAACAGTAGATAGTCCTAATTAATTACATGCTTGCGAGTTGTTTGCGACGGAATTCGGAAACGCTTTAAAATCAGAAATGAGGCTGCATGTACAGTCAGCCGAACAAATAATCCCGGGCCCAAATCCATCCCACGCGCGGTTGGCCAGACCTGGGCCACTGCTCGTTCGATGTGAGCCCGCTTGGTCTGTTTTGACCCGGGCTCGAACTTTGTGGGGTTGAGATTGTAAACCCTGTGTTCTTTATCTTAAAACATGGTTTTAACAGTAATATGGCATTTTATGGGAAAGGAAAGTACTTAATTAACAGTGTACGATTTTCATGCTTGGCATACATTATATGCTTATACTACACCATTGCACCAAATCTAAGATACAACCTACTGCCTTAGGCATACTCTTATCACCATCCCATATACACAACTCAACTACCATTCGTTAACAGTTGTTGGGCCTGAAGGCTATTTCCAGCATCCAAAACAAGAATAAAATTTTTCTACATTACATGATATTTAAAATAGCAAACTATGTATAAAAAACATTCCTCAGGTCTTTTCATTTACATGCTCAAGTTTCCAGCTACATCGGACAGTGTATTAGGTGTGTACCTGGTATAGCAAGGAAAGGAAGAAAGAGAGGTAATCAGTTGAGTAGTATGCAACGAATACAGCAGCAGCAGACATACAGCAACAACACAGCAACAACCAACCAAACCAAGTGTTTTCCACAGCCACAGACAACCAACAATGTCTCCCAGAATACAAGGACTAGCAGATAGTCGAGTACCAAGCCAGTAATCCCAGGAAAGAGTAAGGAAATAACAGCAATAACTGAGGGTTCAAATGCAGTAAAACCACCAGTTCAACAACCACAAACAACTCAGTCAATGCAAGCAACAGGACCTGGCCAAGACAACTTGACCAAAATGCACTCTTATACCACTTTCAGACAGTGTTTGGTTGCAATATTTTCTGGAAAACTACCTTATGTTCTTTCAGTCTTCTTTTAAACTCATTAGACCTTTTCTTCAGACTAAAATTCCAGCCTTAAGACTAAAAATGCCACTTTTGTTTTCTCTCCCTCTGAAGACCAAAAGTCCAGCCCCTTTTAAGTTCTCAAATGGCCTATTTATAAGCCAAATGACTCAGTGCAGCTAGGCTGCCCTCATGCTGCAACTTGCAGCCTGCCCATACCCTGTTAAACCCATGCTTGAGCATCTCTTGATGCCAGCCATTGGTTCCCCACGCCTGGTTTTGTTTAATCAAGAGTTATGGGCTCATTTTATTATTCATTTTAAGCCCCATACCCTTGTGTCTTGTTCCCCATTGGTATTAGTTTAATCTTAATTAGTACCCTACTTGTCAGCTTCATTTAAACTAACCTTTTCTGCCCTTTTCAAACCCCAGATTACCCCTGTTTAACCTTGATTATTACTGCCCTGCCTATTGCAGCATCAGGGCACTTTGGGCTTTGATCATTCGATTTCAGAACTGCCCCAGCCTGGCTTTTTAATTGTTTACAATGTAGTTACAAACTAACATTCATAGGTAATGCCCAACATTCAAATCACAATACAGGCCCATTCAGAATATTTGAACATTCAGTCGTAGGAGACTAATCGACGACATTTATCAGGTCGACTACACTAATTATAACAGGTAATAATCAGTCGCTCATATAAACAATACGTTCAGGGACCTAAAGGGCATCAGACAACTTTTGTTCAATTACTGGGGGGGCCTATATGAATTAACTCATTTGACGACTAATCTAATTGACGCACATGTATGTCACAGAGTACATTTAGAACACAAACATAGAAAATCAATCGACCAAATAAAGGGTCTTTGCTAGAGATGGAAGAAAACAGACAAAGTAACAGACCAAAACCAATAACCACAATAACAAATCATGCTGACAACTCAATTAGAACTAAACAAAGAGAAAAGGAAACTTACCGAAAAAGTTTGAAATCAAAACGGACCCAAATCAGACTCAACTTCGAACTCTTGAGGCCGAACAAACTTTAATCAGGGTGTTCTCACATGAGAACACCTTGATTAAGGTCTATTAGACCTCAAACCCTTGTCAAGACCGGCCGGATTCCCCAGGTGCATGTGTTCTAAGGTCTGGATTTTCAGATCTGGATTTTTGGGAGTTGTGGGTAGATTCGGACCAAACCAAGCTTGGTTTGGTCACGAGGAAGGTCAGGGGAGTGTCTGATACAAAGATGGTGAGGTTTGGTGTAGATCGAGTTTTGTCTCGAATCTTCAAATCCAGATTCGAGACGATAGGAGGTGATTCGAGGTTCGTGGTTAGTGGATTCGTGTTCAGGGTGGTTGGATGCTTTAGGGGTGTGAAGGGGGTGGTCACCGGCGTTCGTGCCGCCGGGTTCTGGTAAAAGGGGAACTAGGGCGGCGTTAGGGTTTGGGGTTTCAGAGCTTAGGGAAGGGGACGAGTGAAGGGTGGGGTTGGTATAGGGGGCGTGGGGTGTAAGGGAAGGTTTATATACGGAGTAGGGGATTGGATCTGAGCCGTTAGATCAGATGATCTCAACGGCTTGGATCTGATGGTGAAAAATGAGACGGGGTCGTTTGGTAGTTAAACGGGGTCGTTTGGTTTAAGTGAGGGGTTGGATCGGATTGGTTCCTGGGTCGGGTTTTGAAACGGGTTACTGATAGTGATCCTGGACCGTTGGATTGGATTGATTGGAACGGCTGAGATGGATTTGCCTGAAACGGCGTCGTTTCAGGAGGTGCCTGGGCAGGCTCGTCTTGGACTGGATCAATGCTTTGGTTTTGGGCCTTGTTTCGGGGCCCAAATCCGATTTTCCTTTCCCTTTTTTATTTCAAACAATTAATCCAAAAATTCCTAAAATAAGGTACATAATTAAAATAAGCTTGCACACATATTGTGTAACACCTACAACAATAAACACACATAAGAAATAAAAAATAAAAAAAATGGTTAGATCACAGCTTAGAACGAACGATGCACACATACATATATTTTTTGAATTTTCTTTTAACGACACATATTTTTGTATTTTGTTTGATAATGATTAAATGCAAAAAAAATGGACAGAACCACAAATGACTAGCAATACATGTCATGAAAAATTTGTACTGCGGGGTCATCTGTCACTATTATTTTTTGTTTTCCTTTGGGAGTGATTGCTCGTGAAGCAAAAATCACGTGCTTACAGCTGCCCCTCTTTGCACGAAGACACGAAGGGTTTTCGCGCAAAGATAAAGCGAGCGATTTTTGCCCGTCCGAATACTCCGTGCGAAGCATTTTTTTTGAAAAAGATTTGACCGAACCTTTGCTTCAGAGGTTTCCTACATATCCTGGGCTGAACAGGAATCAGGTCAATGTAGTTCGGGAAATTTTGGTAGCTGGGACTACCGTGTGACTGTAGTGCTTGGTGCTGTTGTGCGCTGTCGCATGCTGCTGTAGAATGCTACTGCTCAACCGATCTCCCTGTTACATTGCTCAAAAAGGAAAACAAGGAGCTAAGCTAGACTGAGGATCATGAGATCTTATCCATCTTCCACTTGTTCTTGTTGCCTTGCTTTCTTGTCGGCTAACGCTTTCCTCCGATGCCTTTATCTTGTGACTTTGGGAGAGGATGCTGGTCCTTTGCTGACATTTGAATGTCAGTTTTCATCACTTTGCTTGATCCGCTGGGAACATGCCCTCTTCTTCAAACCTTTCCATTGTTTCTTTGGTGGTATGGCTTTTCATCAAAATCGTTATGTTGGGCATGCTATAACGTTCCCAAACTGCTTCTTTTGAGACGCGTTCCTTTTTCCTTTTGAATTGCGCGCTTGCCTCTGCAGTTGTCTGCTTCTTGGTGCTGGGGATTTTATTGTTTCCCGTTTGGGGATCTCTGTTGTACCCTTCCGTCTTCAGGTGGGGTGACTGATTCCAAAATCTAGAGCTAAAAAGTATTCCCGCATTATACTGGTGGGCGACCTAGAACTTAAATGTATTCCCGCATTATACTGGTGGGCGACCTAGAACTTAAAAGTATTCCCGCATTATACTGGTAGGCGACCTAGAACTTAAAAGTATTCCCGCATTATACTGGTGGGCGACCTAGAACTTAAATGTATTCCCGCATTATACTGGTGGGCGACCTAGAACTTAAAAGTATTCCCGCATTATACTGGTGGGCGACCTAGAACTTAAATGTATTCCCGCATTATACTGGTGGGCGACCTAGAACTTAAAAGTATTCCCGCATTATACTGGTGGGCGACCTAGAACTTAAAAGTATTCCCGCATTATACTGGTGGGCGACCTAGAACTTAAAAATATTCCCGCATTATACTGGTGGGCGACCTAGAACTTAAAAGTATTCCCGCATTATACTGGTGGGCAACCTAGAACTTAAATGTATTCCCGCATTATACTGGTGGGCGACCTAGAACTTAAATGTATTCCCGCATTATACTGGTGGGCGACCTAGAACTTAAATGTATTCCCGCATTATACTGGTGGGCGACCTAGGACTTAAATGTATTCCCGCATTATACTGGTGGGCGACCTAGAACTTAAATGTATTCCCGCATTATACTGGTGGGCGACCTAGAACTTAAATGTATTCCCGCATTATACTGGTGGGCGACCTAGAACTTAAAAGTATTCCCGCATTATACTGGTGGGCGACCTAGAACTTAAATGTATTCCCGCATTATACTGGTGGGCGACCTAGAACTTAAAAGTATTCCCGCATTATACTGGTGGGCGACCTAGAACTTAAATGTATTCCCGCATTATACTGGTGGGCGACCTAGAACTTAAAAGTATTCCAATTGTTTCCCCGTTCTACTGGTGGGCGACCTAGGACTTAAATGTATTCCCGCATTATACTGGTGGGCGACCTAGAACTTAAATGTATTCCCGCATTATACTGGTGGGCGACCTAGAACTTAAAAGTATTCTCGCATTATACTGGTGGGCGACCTAGAACTTAAATGTATTCCCGCATTATACTGGTGGGCGACCTAGGACTTAAATGTATTCCCGCATTATACTGGTGGGCGACCTAGAACTTAAATGTATTCCCGCATTATACTGGTGGGCGACCTAGAACTTAAATGTATTCCCGCATTATACTGGTGGGCGACCTAGAACTTAAATGTGTTCCCGCATTATACTGGTGGGCGACCTAGAACTTAAAAGTATTCCCGCATTATACTGGTGGGCGACCTAGAACTTAAATGTATTCCCGCATTATACTGGTGGGCGACAAACTTAAATGTATTCCCGCATTATACTGGTGGGCGACCTAGAACTTAAATGTATTCCCGCATTATACTGGTGGGCGACCTAGAACTTAAATGTATCAAAATTGCTTCCCCGTTCTTCCGAGAAAATTTTCGACAATCGGCAGAAAACTTTCTGCCTCGGTTTTGGTGACTTCCCTGGCGTTGCATCTCGCTGTCATCATCAATCCTTTGTTTTCCTGCAGCAGACAAAGGGATTTAATTAGTTTTTTCGTGGTGGTAGAGGGTGCCTTTCTGGCGGATGATTTTTCCTTTCTTCTCTTTTCTTGCTCCATGTCCCAATTGATTAGTAGGCAAAGTTGCATGTTGGGGGCCTCTAGCCTGCTGGGGATTGGCTCTCAATTAATCCCCTTTTCTGCTTTCTCTTTAAGCATATTCTGTGGGAGTCTGCTTTTATCTCCCGAAACCACTCCCTTTAGGAGCTCACTTCCTCCAAAATTGCCGGGCACGATCCGTGCATTGGGTGAATTCCCCTCCGGTTTCTGGT
This sequence comes from Nicotiana sylvestris, assembly GCF_000393655.2. Classification (NCBI taxonomy): domain Eukaryota; kingdom Viridiplantae; phylum Streptophyta; class Magnoliopsida; order Solanales; family Solanaceae; genus Nicotiana; species Nicotiana sylvestris. The sequence continues at coordinate 139,316,521 of NC_091058.1, forward strand.
AGTAAGCTTTGAAAAATTCTTTTCAAGACAAATTTTAGGAAGAGAAAATAAATGCTAGAGGGAAAAAATCTTTCTGAACCCATATTTGGTGGGGAGAAGAAACTCAAAAGAACTTATCTGGAGGACATGACTGGTCCCCGTGATCATGACGTGCACCATAGATTCCCGACCCAGTCTATTTGTATCAATCGATTTGCCGGATGGTCTGACTTGCTGGGGATGATAAATGACTGTCCATTCTGTTGCAAATGTGGTAGCTTTTGCTGATTCGTCTTGTCGCCTCATAGTGCCCTTCGAGGGGTTTTCACTAATGAGACTCTCTCTTTTCTCTCATCTCCCGGCGCCTTATGGTGCCTGTGAAGGTTTTCACCAATAAGACTCTCTCATTTCATATCCCTCATCTTACATCGCCTCTCGGTGCCTGCGAAGGTTTTCACCGATGAGACTCTCTCATTTTATTTCTTTCGAGGAATCGGGGCGTTGTAGATACGACCCTCTCTTCTGGAGATTCCTTTGACTATCAATTCATTCCCAGTCTTACGATCCTCTTCTTTGCTGGGGATTGGTGTATTATTCTCGGTCTTATTTGCCTGACTCGACATCTCTTGAACATTGATCGGGAGGTCTTTGGGACGTTGATGTTGGTTTTGGTGTGTAGTTAAAGAAAGGCTATGAAATTGAAAATAATTTGATGGGTGATGTGCTACAACTTTTGGAATCAAACCTTTGTTGAAACTTAAAAACATAACCTCTGCCCCAGTTTTCTTGCTTGGGGAATTTATTTTTTACACTTATGTTGCGCTATGTGTGTTATGCACACTGTGCCTATTATGCACACTATGTACCTTATGCATCCTATATTCACTATGATGCATACTATGACCGAGCCGTGAGGCGCCTACGTATCCTCTTCGAGGAATCAGGTCAAACGTAGTTCCCACGGGTTTTGTATTTTTTATGATTTTATCTTCTTCTCTTTTTTTCCCTTTTTTTTCCATGTCTTTTCCATTAGTGATTCCAAAAGAGGGGTATGAAAGAATTACTTAGGCTCGAAGGGGGAAGCAAGGGTTAAAAGTGTTTGGATAGAAGAAAGAATTGCCTCCGTCATCTCATTATTTAACAAATGCCAAATACAAACAAATAAACCAAAAATTGCCATAATTAAAGAAATTACGCATAATATCTCTTGACTGCATCTGAATTGATAGCCATGTCGACACATCTACCCTCGACATCTGTCAAACACAAAGCACCGTTGGACAATACTCTGGTCACGATATAAGGCCCTTGCCAATTTGGGGCGAATTTGCCTTTTGCCTCGACCTGATGTGGGAGGATCTTCTTCAATACCTGCTGCCCTACTTCAAACTTCCTGGGGCGCACCTTCTTATTATATGTTCTTGCCATTCTCTTCTGGTACAGCTGACCATGGCACACTGCTGCCAATCTTTTCTCATCTATCAGGCTCAACTGTTCCAATCGAGCTTTGACCCATTCATCATCATTAATCCCGGCTTCAGCGACAATTCGGAGGGACGGAATTTCGACCTCCGCTGGTATTACGGCCTCAGTTCCATACACCAACAAATAAGGAGTTGTGCCTATGGAAGTTCGGACGGTAGTGCGGTAACCCAACAAAGCAAAGGGTAATCTCTCGTGCCATTGTCTGGACCCTTCCACCATTTTTCGCAGTATCTTCTTGATATTCTTATTGGCTGCTTCGACTGCTCCATTCGCCTTGGGACGATATGGGGTGGAATTGCGGTGTGTAATCTTGAATTGTTGGCATACCTCTCTCATCAAGCTGCTATTAAGATTCGCACCGTTATCCGTGATGATCACTTTTGGGATCCCAAATCTGCAGATGATATGGGAGTGAACAAAGTCCACCACTGCCTTCTTGGTTACTGATTTGAAGGTTTTAGCCTCAACCCATTTGGTGAAGTAATCAATGGTCACTAGAATGAACCTATGACCGTTGGATGCTGCTGGCTCGATGGGCCCAATGACATCCATGCCCCATGCCACAAACGGCCAGGGTGCTGACATCGCATGTAACTCTGTTGGTGGAGAATGAATCAAATCTCCATGTATCTGGCACTGATGGCATTTCCTCACGAAAGCGATACAGTCGTGTTCCATGGTGAGCCAATAACACCCTGTTCGAAGGATCTTTCTTGCCAACACATATCCGCTCATGTGTGGTCCACAAACTCCCGCATGTACCTCTGCCATAACCGTCGTTGCTTGACTGGCATCTATGCATCTCAACAATCCCAAATCCGGGGTTCTTTTGTACAATACTCCTCCACTGAGGAAGAAGCCATTCGACAAACGCCGAAGGGCTCTTTTTGGTCTCCAGAGGCATGTTCTGGATATATCCCCATTCTGAGGTATTCCTTGATATCATGAAACCAGGGTTTGCCATCTGCTTCTTCTTCTATGGCATTGCAGTAGGCGTGCTGATCACGGACCTGGATGTGTAGAGGATCAACATACATTTTGTCAGGATGGTGCAGCATTGATGCTAAGGTGGCTAAGGCATCCGCAACCTCATTGTGAACTCTCGGGATGTGTTTGACCTTCACCGATCGAAATTGCTCGCTCAGATCATGCAAACATTGTCGGTATGGTATGAGCTTTAGATCTCGTGTTTCCCATTCACCCTGAATTTGATGTACCAAGAGGTCCGAGTATCCCAAGACCAAGACATCTTGGACATCCATGTCAGCAGCCAAGCGCAGACCCAGAATGCAAGCCTCATACTCGGCCATATTGTTGGTGCAATAAAAACGTAGTTGAGCCATAACAGGATAATGGCGTCCTGTTTCAGAAATGAGTACTGCTCCTATTCCGACCCCTTTCGCATTTGCAGCTCCATCGAAGAAAAGCTTCCAACCTGGTTCCTCATTCAATTCCAACTCATTCGTATGCATTACCTCTTCGTCAGGAAAATACGTTCTTAAGGGCTTGTATTTTTCATCAACGGGATTTTCTGCCAAATGGTCTGCCAGCGCCTGGGCTTTCATGGCCGTCCTTGTTACATAGACGATATCAAACTCTGTGAGCAGAATTTGCCATTTTGCCAACCTTCCCGTGGGCATAGGTTTCTGAAAGATATATTTCAATGGGTCCAAACGGGATATGAGATAAGTAGTATATGAAGACAGGTAGTGCTTCAACTTCTGAGCTACCCAAGTTAGGGCGCAACATGTTTTCTCGAGTTGAGTGTACTTGACCTCATGTACTGTGAATTTCTTGCTAAGATAGTAGATGGCCTGCTCCTTCCTTCCTGTGTCATCATGTTGCCCCAGTACACAACCAAATGAATTTTCCAGGACCGTTAGATAAAGAATCAAAGGCTTCCCTGGCTTAGGCGGGACCAGGACGGGCGGATTAGACAGATACCCTTTGATTTGGTCGAAAGCCTCCTGACATTCTGCCGTCCAACCTACTGCAGCATCCTTTCTTAGCAGCCGAAATATGGGTTCACAAGTCGCTGTGAGTTGAGCGATGAACCTGCTGATGTAATTGAGTCTTCCCAGTAAACTCATTACCTCTGTTTTGTTCCTTGGCGGTGGCAAATCTCGAATGGATTCAATTTTGGAGGGGTCTAACTCAATCCCCCTTCGACTGACGATGAATCCTAGCAACTTTCCTGATGGAACCCCGAATGCGCATTTGGCCGGGTTAAGCTTGATATCATACCTCCGGAGTCTTTGGAAAAATCTCCTTAAGTCTGCTACATGGTCCTCCTGACACCAAGATTTGATGATCACATTATCGACGTACACTTCGATTTCCTTGTGTATCATGTCATGAAACACAGCAGTCATTGCTCGCATGTACGTTGCCCCGACATTCTTTAACCCGAACGGCATTACCCGATAGCAGTAGGTTCCCCATGGCGTAATAAACGCTGTCTTCTCAGCATCCTCCTCGTCCATTAGGATCTGATGATAACCCGCATAGCAATCCACAAAGGATCCGATCTCGCGCCCAGCGCAATTATCGATCAGGATATGAATGTTGGGTAACGGAAAATTGTCCTTGGGACTTGCTTTGTTGAGGTTGCGGTAGTCGACGCACACCCTGATTTTTCCATCCTTCTTTGGGACTGGTACCACATTGGCCAACCACTCGGGATATCGAGTGACCCGAATGACCTTCGCTTGCAACTGCTTAATCACTTCTTCTTTGATTTTTACACTCATTTCTGTTTTAAATTTCCTTAGTTTTTGCTTGACCGGAGGGTATGCCGGGTCAGTGGGCAATTTGTGAACCACTAAATTGGTGCTTAATCCAGGCATATCGTCATATGACCATGCAAAAACATCTTTGAATTCCATGAGGGTTTTGATCAATTCTTCTCTGACATTCGGCTCAATGTGGATACTAATTTTGGTCTCTTGGACGTTATCAGCGTCTCCTAGATTCACAGCCTCAGTGTCATTTAGGTTAGGCTTGGGTTTCTCTTCAAATTGGCACAATTCTCGGTTTATCTCTTCGAAGGCTTCCCCTTCGTCACATTCAGATTCATCATCACAAACGACCTCTTGCATCATTGAGTCAGATTCAGATTGATTTATTAGACTAGGTCGAAGATCCGCTGTGCATGCCATGTCATTAGGACCAGTAAAAAGAGAACTGTTCAGAAAGAAAAGAACAAAACAAAATTAAAATGGGACAAAAGAAAGAACTTTATTAAATTTGCGAGATAAAAGGGTTCACACTTTTACAAAAACGAAAGTAAAATTTGGATTACACCCTTGAATAATCCGAACAAACAAACAAACAAAACATAAATCAAAGCCTACTACCAAGACTCCCCTCGGATAGGAAGAGGAGTAACCGTCCAATTGTTGGTCTTGGCCTCAGGCCCCACAAATTGTATCTCTGCTCTGCTGGAACTTTCTCCAGCTTCCACCATACTGACATCCGCGAATAGTCTCTCAAAACTCAGATTCAGGTCTTCATTTATACCGATCAAAGGTCCTCGAATCTTTAGGACCGGCGACCCCTTGGCACTTGCTTTGACAAAAGACCGCGAGAGACGTGGCACCGGCTTAGGCAGAAACCAAACCCTCTTCTTCATTTTTCGCGCTTGTTTCCTATCTGCTGCGGTTGGTTTGAACCCCAATCCGAAAGTTTCCATATTTTTAGGAAGGGATACAGGTTGGACAATCCCTTGAAGCTCGATTCTCAGGCCTTTTCCTGGCACAAATCCGTTACCCAGCATTTCCGAGACCATCATGACTGTCGCGGTAGCTACCCTAGGGTGTGGGATGATTTCTCCTTCAGAAATTTTGTTGGCTGACCCTGTATCAAAAATCTGGTAGACCCAAGGACCTTTGTCATCAGCAGTCTCTATGAAAGGTACAATTGCTCCACCCATGGTGCATGTTGTATCCTCGCCGTGTAACACGACCTCTTGTCTTTCCCACTCGAACTTCACCGTCTGATGTAGGGTGGAAGGCACCGCCTTGGCTGCATGAATCCAGGATCGTCCTAACAGCAGGTTATAAGAAACTGTGGCATCTAACACCTGGAATTCCATGGTAAACAGGACTGGACCAATGGTCAATTCAAGTACAACATCCCCTACAGTGGCTGTTCCATTTCCGTCAAACCCCCGAACACAGATGCTATTCTTTCGGATTCTTCCACTGTCGATCTTTAACTGGTCCAGAGTGGATAATGGACAAATATTGGCGCTTGAGCCATTATCCACCAATACTCGAGTTACCACCGAGTCTTCACATTTGACAGCTAGGTATAGAGCCTTATTATGCTCCGTACCCTCTACCGGTAGGTCATCATCTGAGAATGTTACCCTGTTTACCTCGAAAATCTTGCTGGCAATGGTTTCCAGGTGGTTTACAGCAATCTCACTGGGTACATGAGCTTCGTTCAATATCTTTAGCAGGGCCCGTCGATGCTCCTACGAATGGATCAGTAACGACAACAATGAGATCTGGGCCGGTGTTTTTCTCAGCTGTTCGACCACAGAATAGTCATGTACTTTCATTTTTCTCAGGAACTCCTCAGCCTCTTCTTCGGACACAAGTTTCTTGGTTGCAGCTGGGTTGGTCCTTCTTAGCTCCACCGGAGCAAAACATCGACCTGATCGAGTCAGCCCTTGCGCTTCACAACTGACTTCTTCCACCTGTTTTCCTTTGTACATCACCACCGCCTTTTCATATTTCCAAGGCACAGCCCTGCTGTCAATCATCGGCAGCTGGACCACAGGCTTTATGGTCACCCGTTCTCTACATACCCCTTTCAACACGACCGCCGGTGTGGGCGGGATCCCTGGTATTACCAACTTGCTTGGCTCGGGTTTGCTTGTTATGGCGGACGGGCTCTTTCCCAATATCACTACCGGCTTGACGCCTTCTCCCTGCGACTGTACACTCGTTCCTCCACTGGTTGAGACTTCTTTCGGGGCGGCTTGGATCATCATCACTGTTTGTGAGGGTTTTCTCAATTCTCCTCCCTCACACACCAACTCAATCATGTGAGTTTCGTGGTGCGCTGGCAGTGGGTTTTGGTTGATGTTAGGAGCCTCCGGTGTCTGGACCTCGATCTTATTGGTGTCAATAAGATCCTGTATGGCATGCCTTAATTTCCAGCACTTCTCGGTATCATGCCCGAGCATCCCTGAACAGTATTCACAACTGATTGATCGATCCAAATTCTGAGGTGGGGGATTTGGTTCTCGAGTCTGGACAGGACTAACCAAACCCAATTGCCGCAGCTTGTGGAACAAAGCGGTGTAGGTTTCTCCCAGCTCCGTGAAGGTCCTCTGCTTCCGCAACCTGTCATTTCTAGCATCTGGATTTCCCCGAAAGCCTATCCCTGAAGGGTTCCTATATGCCCTTGGTGGAGGGTATGCCCTTGGTGGAGGGTAAGTGTTTTGTGGTGGTGCATATATGTTCTGGGGAGCCGGTGCGCGCCATTGTGGGCGAACCGGAGGCTGAGTGTATACCTGGGCTTGGTGTACGGAACAATGTGGTTCTCGAGGTGGATAGAAATTTTGTGGTGGGTTGTATGGGTAGTTTGACCTGTGAGGCCTGGGTTGGTTGTAGTGCGGCCTGCCAGCCCTGGACCAACTGCCTGCCTCGATCGTGGCAACCTCTTCTTTCTTTCTTCTTAGCGCACCTCCCGTGCCGCTTTGAATAGCCTGGGTTGTGGCCTTAAGTGCCGAATAGTTTAAGATCTTGTCCGACCTCAAACCTTCTTCTATCATGACCCCTATTTTGACCACCTCGTTGAAAGATTTTCCAACCGTTGTCACCAAGTGACCAAAGTAGGTTGGATCCAATGTCTGCAAAAAATAGTCCACCATCTCTCCCTCTCTCATGGGAGGATCGACTCTAGCTGCTTGTTCTCTCCAGCGGAACCCGAACTCGCGAAAACTTTCCCCGGGTTTCTTCCCAGTTCTCAATAATGTGAGACGGTCAGGGACTATCTCGAGATTGTACTGGAAATGACCTGCAAAAGCCTGCGCCAGATCATCCCACGTGTACCACCTGCTGGAATCCTGCCTGGTATACCATTCTAGTGCAGATCCGCTCAGACTTTGGCCGAAATAAGCTATCAGCAGCTCATCCTTGCCGCCTGCCCCTCTCATTTTGCTACAGAATCCCCGCAAATGTGCCATGGGATCACCGTGCCCTTCATATAAATCGAACTTAGGCATCTTGAAACCAGCCGGGAGTTGGACGTCTGGGAAAGGACACAGATCTTTGTATGCTACACTGATTTGATTGCCCAGCCCGTGCAAGTTCCTGAAGGATTGCTCCAGGCTTTTGAACTTTCTCAAAACTTCATCCTGTTCAGGAGCCTTAACTGGCTTCTTAACCTCTGCCGATACTTCCAAATGGGGATTGTAAGCTTGTGGTTCGGGTGCATGGAATGTAGGCTCAGGGGGATAGTATTGGGTATCGTGAGCCTGAAACAATGGCTCACTGGTCGTTCTCTGCAAAGGGGCTGATGTAGGTCCCACAAAAATGGGAATGTTGGGTGTTGGGAGAGGTTGATGGGGTGGTGGAGCTTGGGAATCATGAGGGCTTCTTTCTTGATGATAAAGGGGATTTGGGCGGCTTGTGGAAGGGCCAGAGTGAGGGTATTCCGGCATGTGTCCCAGTGTTTCAGGGCTCTTTTGTGTTTTGGCTAGGGCTAGTTGCATTGCATTCATCTCTAGTCCCATCCTTTCAATCTTTTCCATCGCTTCTTTTAACAACTGGCTCATCGGCCTTTCTTCCTCATTGCTATTCTCCGAAGTAGTCATGCTTGTTGCTACCGGTCCTTTGGATCTGGTTTGGTATGAATGTGTTGCCAGAATTCTTTAACAACTAACTGTCTGAATCAGACAATAACAAACTTTGTTAGCGTTAGATTTCAACAGATTCGATCATAACACATAGAGGATGCAATGCACCTAGGCAGTTAATCGTTTCTACATGCTTTGCCTCAAACAACATGCGTCATCCTGGTTTGCTCATTCGTCCTTTTAAAGTATTTTGGAAACTCTGTGTTTTTATTTTACTATGTACTTTACTTTCTTTCTTTATTAAAAGCGGTCGAATCTTATGGGGATTGCCTACGTATCACGTCCCCGCGTGAATCAGACCAGGCGTAGTTCTGCCTCAAAGTAAAGACACATAGAAATTCTTCCGGAGTCACTTAATTTCATTATCAAAATTTGCTATTACACATTACTTCAAACAAAATAGCAATAGTACAGACTCCACGGTTTTAAACTTGGTTTGAGAAAAACAACATATGGGGAAACAACAAACAAAACGACCAGGACTCGATCAACAACTAGTTTTCCAACTTAGGGACCCACGAGGCATCTTTCGGCCCTTTCGCGGCCCTAGGTGTAAGGTCTCTTTGCAAGATCTTCAACTCGTTCATAATCCGGTGGACGCAGCCCATGATGGAAGAGATGAGGGTTTCCCGAGGTGTTTGCTCGTATGCCAAACATTTTAGGTAGATGTAATGCCCAATTTCGTCAATTCTTGCTCGAATGTTGTCCCTTTCTGCGAACAATTGCCTTATCTGTCGGCTCTTTAACCCTAGCGTTTGTGCATTGGTGGCGAGCTGATCCTGGAATATATCTATTTGCCTTTCCATCCTTGTCATTGCATTGTAATAGCGTCTCTGGTCGGCCTGGGCATCTTGTGTTTGCTTGAAGATCCGCTCTTGCAATGCGGAATTTGTTTCCTTTGCTGCTTTGACGCTCAGTTCACAATTCCTCATGACTTGCTGTAGGCGCTTTCTCCAGGCCATTGTACCTTCTGCCCATTTGACCCTCATCCTTGCTATGCAAGCCTCTGATTGGTCTAATTCTTCTTGGCTCTGGATGACCTGATTTTTCAAACTGGCTATCAATCTTGCGTCGGAGCAACGCTTCCGTCGGTCGATGTTATTCTCACTGGATTGGCGAAGGCGGGCCTTCAGAGCTTGGTTTTCTTGGGCTAGCTTGTCTTTTTCAGCCTGCTCTTAGGCGACTTGCACGTTGTTTTCGAATACGATCCTTTCAACTTGTCGCTTTAGCTTCCTGATTTCAACCAGGTAACCTTCCTCTTTTGCGAGCCAGTCCCATTGTTCTTGCGATGACTCAACAAAATCTTGGAGGTGAGGCCGTTTGATTGGCCGTTTCACAATGTTCTCCTTGTTATTCCAAGTGAGATAGGCTGGCGAGACTTCACCCCTAGACACATCACCTACCCGAGTATTTGCCGTCAGGTACTGGCATTCACTCCATATGCAACGAACTGTCTTTTCAGGAAATTGGCCGTCACTGCTGACCTCGACTGCATAAGTGCTGAGATCTTCGTCCGGGTGTAGTACTTGACATCTTCCTAACTGTCTCATCACCCTGTAAGGGGCATAAGGTTGAATACCTTTGAGTCCCATCAGAAGGAAATGAGGACCAGTGGCGGGCATGTATATGATTTCTTCCACAGAAAGCCAACCCAAAGTCCAGTTTATTTGATCTGCGGTGATGACCCGGAGATAGGATATCCATTCTTCAAACCCTCCCGGTGATCAGAAACCTGAAACCCTTAGGTTATAACCCTCGATGCAACCCCCATTTGTAGCGCATATACTGAGGATGGTGACACAAGTGTTCGATCATCCACATCTGTAATAACAAGTTGCACCCCTCGAAGAAGTCTGCTCCGGCCTTGCAAGCCGTGAGGGCTCGGTACATTTCTGACACTATCATAGGAGCAAGGATGCTTTTATCGTTGGTAATCAGTACTTTGACGATTCCGGCCACTTTCAGGTCGATATTTCTATCTTTTCGGGGAAACACCACAAGGCCCAAAAATTCCACCATAAAAGCGAACCGCCTATGCTCATTCCATTTTACCGGACTTCCCCTGCTGCAAACACCACTTTCTGGATCATTAAATCCTCCTATGCTCCCGTACCTCTGGTATATGAATTGTAGGGTAGAAAAACCTCTATCTAATTCAGCGTACGGGACTCCCTTGCTTATCTTCAACAGATCCATGAATTTGTGTGAATTCACAGCTCTTGGAGCGATCAGGTATTTGTGTCTCAAACCTTCAGTGACGTCCATGTAACCCGCCATTTCTTCTAAGGTTGGGGTGAGTTCAAAATTCGAGAAACGGAACACGTTGTGGGCCGGATCCCAAAATGTAACCAAAGCCTTTATGATGTCGCACCGAGGCCTGACGTTCAACAAATCAACCAAACCTCCCAGGTGCAGTTTGATCTTGTCTTGCTCTGATTTTTCCAAATCCTCCCACCATAATCGCACCTCTAGAGGGATTTTGCTTCTAACTGTTACCGGCAAACTTGGACTTATGCTCATTCTGCATGTTTATTGGGGTGATTAAGCAAAAGATCCAGACTCATTGGACTCAAATACCAAATTGACACACCCTTTTTTTCTAAAAAAAACGAAATTTTGGTTGTTTTCCGAAAAAGTATGATGTCACCTTAAAAACTTTCGTTCTTTGGGTTGTACCTATATTTTGAAAAACAAGTTGAGCCCGATGGGGGTTGCCTACGTATCCCGCACCATGCGAGAATCAAACTGACGTAGTTCAGGCATAAATCAAATTTTGGGGACACCCTATTTTTCTCTTAAAAATGAATCAAAGACTCCTTTTTTTTTCTTTTTAAAACAAATTAATAAGACACACATTTTTTTTTTCAAAATTCTGGCAGCTCTTTAACCATTTTTTGTGACTTTTCAAGAATAAATAATTAACCCCTTAACCGTTATTCCTCTTCCTTTTCCAAACATTCCCGATATTCAGAAACTGGTCAGCATGCAAGCCTTGAAACAAGTAAATGCATAAAGCAAACAGGATGTAGCAGGATGGTCTTTATTCTCAGGTTGCTTGTCCTAGACGGACCCAACCCCTGTGCTGAGTCCCCTAAGTCAAATGCACATGATGCAAATAAGCGTTCCTACTAGGGATCCGGCATGAAGTTATGTTATGCTAAGCTGTAAAACCTAGGTGTTTGTTCTAGACCTGGCTTACCCGAGCGGACAACTCGAGCCAAGGATGGGAGCTGTGTACCGGTAACCAAAAGGCCATCCGATTTTGCAACTCCTCCGAATCCTCGTTCTATTTTGGCATATGACACTAACAGAAAGAAGCCACGACCAGCGTGCGCTTCTCAAGAGAGAAGAGAAGGGTTTCGGCACAGTTTATATGTACAGTTCAAATAATATCAAAGCAGTAAAAGCAACATTTAGCACCTTAGGCTCAAACATGTAAAAAAAATTAGATAATAAATAAAGCTAAATAATAACAATTATTTCAAGCTCGAATTCTTAACCCTGAACCAGTGGTTCTGGGTATCGTCCCCAGCAGAGTCGCCAGAGCTGTCACACCTCCTTTTTTCGCACCCGAGGGGCGCAGGGGAGTTTTTTCCAATTAAAGGACAATCGAAACGGGATTGGTTTAATTATTTCAGAGTCGCCACTTGGGAGATTTAGGGTGTCCCAAGTCACCAATTTTAATCCCGAATCGAGGAAAATAATGACTCTATATTATAGTCTGCGTACCAGAAATCTAGATAAGGAATTCTGTTAACCCGGGAGAAGGTGTTAGGCATTCCCGAGTTCCGTGGTTCTAGCACGGTCGCTTAACTGTTATATTTGGCTTATTTATCTGATTTCAAATTCACTATGAACTTATGTGCAAATTTTAATTTTTAAACCGCTTTTATTATTTACTGTTATTTTATAAGACTTGCAACGTTGTGAAAACACATCTCGAACCACGTTGCATCAATGCACCCGTGATTGTTGACATATTTCGACTCGGTTGAGATTTGGATTTGGGTCACATAAATGTGCACCCGAATTAAGGAGAATAAATTATTAAGACGTGCCTAAAGCAACTAGCGTATTGTTGTTTTGGGTAAGGCCGAAAAATTCGCTAAACGGCCTGTCCCGAATTCTAAGTGTTTTAATATATATACAGTTAGAGGGCCCCGCAGCTGTGTACATTTTTGTTTGACGAGGCTCGTCTCGTTCTACTTTTAAAAGGAATTCGCGACGTCATGGATATGCCTCTCGGACCACGTCACAATCAATGTACCCGTGATTAGAAATACATTTCGAATCCGTCGAGATTTGGATTTGGTTCACATAAATGTGCAACCGAGTTTAAGAAGGTAGGGTTTATTAAAGCGTACCCTAAAGAGACTAACGTGTTGTTATTTTAGGAGGGTTGTGAGATTTGCTAAACAACCCGTCCTGGAAACTAAATGCTTCAATAATATACATTTAACAAGGGCCCCGCATCTGCGCGTTTTGTTTATTTTCATCGAGGCTCATCTCGTTCTTATTTTAAAAGGATATCCTATAGCAACTACGTTTCTTGTCGTGTTTGTCTCTATCAATTGAAAATAGTAGATAGTCCTAATTAATTACATGCTTGCGAGTTGTTTGCGACGGAATTCGGAAACGCTTTAAAATCAGAAATGAGGCTGCATGTACAGTCAGCCGAACAAATAATCCCTGGCCCAAATCCAGCCCACGCGCGGTTGGCCAGACCTGGGCCACTGCTCGTTCTATGCGAGCCCGCTTGGTCTGTTTTGACCCGGGCTCGAACTTTGTGGGGTTGAGATTGTAAACCCTGTGTTCTTTATCTTAAAACATGGTTTTAACAGTTATATGGCATTTTATGGGAAAGGAAAGTACTTAATTAACAGTGTACGATTTTCATGCTTGGCATACATTATATGCTTATACTACACCATTGCACCAAATCAAAGATACAACCTACTGCCTTAGGCATACTCTTATCACCATCCCATATACACAACTCAACTACCATTCGTTAACAGTTGTTGGGCCTGAAGGCTATTTCCAGCATCCAAAACAAGAATAAAATTTTTCTACATTACATGATATTTAAAATAGCAAACTATGTATAAAAAACATTCCTCAGGTCTTTTCATTTACATGCTCAAGTTTCCAGCTACATCGGACAGTGTATTAGGTGTGTACCTGGTATAGCAAGGAAAGGAAGAAAGAGAGGTAATCAGTTGAGTAGTATGCAACGAATACAGCAGCAGCAGACATACAGCAACAACACAGCAACAACCAACCAAACCAAGTGTTTTCCACAGCCATAGACAACCAACAATGTCTCCCAGAATACAAAGACTAGCAGATAGTCGAGTACCAAGCCAGTAATCCCAGGAAAGAGTAAGGAAATAACAGCAATAACTGAGGGTTCAAATGCAGTAAAACCACCAGTTCAACAACCACAAACAACTCAGTCAATGCAAGCAACAGGACCTGGCCAAGACAACTTGACCAAAATGCACTCTTATACCACTTTCAGACAGTGTTTGGTTGCAATATTTTCTGGAAAACTACCTTATGTTCTTTCAGTCTTCTTTTGAACTCACTAGACCTTTTCTTCAGACTAAAAATGCCACTTTTGTTTTCTCTCCCTCTGAAGACCAAAAGTCCAGCCCCTTTTAAGTTCTCAAATGGCCTATTTATAAGCCAAATGACTCAGTGCAGCTAGGCTGCCCTCATGCTGCAACTTGCAGCCTGCCCATACCCTGTTAAACCCATGCTTGAGCATCTCTTGATGCCAGCTATTGGTTCCCCACGCCTGGTTTTGTTTAATCAAGAGTTATGGGCTCATTTTATTATTCATTTTAAACCCCATACCCTTGTGTCTTGTTCCCCATTGGTATTAGTTTAATCTTAATTAGTACCCTACTTGTCAGCTTCATTTAAACTAACCTTTTCTGCCCTTTTCAAACCCCAGATTACCCCTGTTTAACCTTGATTATTACTGCCCTGCCTATTGCAGCATCAGGGCACTTTGGGCTTTGATCATTCGATTTCAGAACTGCCCCAGCCTGGCTTTTTAATTGTTTACAATGTAGTTACAAACTAACATTCATAGGTAATGCCCAACATTCAAATCACAATATAGGCCCATTCAGAATATTTGAACATTCAGTCTAGGAGACTAATCGACGACATTTATCAGATCGACTACACTAATTATAACAGGTAATAATCAGTCGCTCATATAAACAATACGTTCAGGGACCTAAAGGGCATCAAACAACTTTTGTTCAATTACTGGGGGGCCTATATGAATTAACTCATTTGACGACTAATCTAATTGACGCACATGTATGTCACAGAGTACATTTAGAACACAAACATAGAAAATCAATCGACCAAATAAAGGGTCTTTGCTAGAGATGGAAGAAAACAGACAAAGTAACAGACCAAAACCAATAACCACAATAACAAATCATGCTGACAACTCAATTAGAACTAAACAAAGAGAAAAGGAAACTTACCGAAAAAGTTTGAAATCAAAACGGACCCAAATCAGACTCAACTTCGAACTCTTGAGGCCGAACAAACTTTAATCAGGGTGTTCTCACATGAGAACACCTTGATTAAGGTCTATTAGACCTCAAACCCTTGTCAAGACCGGCCGGATTCCCCAGGTGCATGTGTTCTAAGGTTTGGATTTTCAGATCTGGATTTTTGGGATTTGTGGGTAGATTCGGACCAAACCAAGCTTGGTTTGGTCACGAGGAAGGTCAGGGGAGTGTCTGATACAAATATGGTGAGGTTTGGTGTAGATCGAGTTTTGTCTCGAATCTTCAAATCCAGATTCGAGACGATAGGAGGTGATTCGAGGTTCGTGGTTAGTGGATTCGTGTTCAGGGTGGTTGGATGCTTTAGGGGTGTGAAGGGGGTGGTCACCGGCGTTCGTGCCGCCGGCTTCTGGTAAAAGGGGAACTAGGGCGGCGTTAGGGTTTGGGGTTTCAGAGCTTAGGGAAGGGGACGGGTGAAGGGTGGGGTTGGTATAGGGGGCGTGGGGTGTAAGGGAAGGTTTATATACGGAGTAGGGGATTGGATCTGAGCCGTTAGATCAGATGATCTCAACGGCTTGGATCTGATGGTGAAAAATAAGACGGGGTCGTTTGGTAGTTAAACGGGGTCGTTTGGTTTAAGTGAGGGGTTGGATCGGATTGGTTCCTGGGTCGGGTTTTGAAACGGGTTACTGATAGTGATCCTGGACCGTTGGATTGGATTGATTGGAACGGCTGAGATGGATTTGCCTGAAACGGCGTCGTTTCAGGAGGTGCCTGGGCAGGCTCGTCTTGGACTGGATCAATGCTTTGGTTTTGGGCCTTGTTTCGGGGCCCAAATCCGATTTTCCTTTCCCTTTTTTATTTCAAACAATTAATCCAAAAATTCCTAAAATAAGGTACATAATTAAAATAAGCTTGCACACATATTGTGTAACACCTACAATAATAAACACACATAAGAAATAAAAAATAAAAAAAAATGGTTAGATCACAGCTTAGAACGAACGATGCACACATACATATATTTTTGAATTTTCTTTTAACGACACATATTTTTGTATTTTGTTTGATAATGATTAAATGCAAAAAAAATGGACAGACCCACAAATGACTAGCAATACATGTCATGAAAAATTTGTACTGCGGGGTCATCTGTCACTATTATTTTTTGTTTTCCTTTAGGAGTGATTGCTCGTGAAGCAAAAATCACGTGCTTACAAGAATATGTGAATTATGTGAAAAATTTGATGAATATGGATATTAATATGCATAATATTGACTTCGGTCAACATTTTAGGTAAACGGACCCGGACCTGTGATTTGGCGGTCCTGGAGGGTCCGTAGAAAATTATGGGTCTTGGGCGTGTGCCCGAAATTAAATTGCGAGGTCTCAAGCCCGAGAAATGAATTTTTGTGTGAAACTGTTTTCTGAAATTAATTAAGGAAAATGAAGAAGGAAATTTATCAGGAAAACTGTGGTATCGGAATCGTATTTTGGTTCCGACGCCCGGTACGAGTCTTAAACATGTTTAAGCACTATCTATAAAGTTTGGCTAAAAACGGACGTCATATGACGTATTTCGGACTTAAGATGGGGAATTTGAGTTTTATGAAAGTTGAAAGAAAATCATGAGTTTTGAGGCTTGATCCTATGTATATGATGTTATTTTGGCGATTTGATCGCACGAGTAAGTCTGTAAAGTGTTTTCGAGATCATATGAATGTTTGGTTTGGAGCCCCGAGGGCTCGGGTGAGTTTTGAGTGGGGCCCGGGAGGTCTTAGGCTTAAAAAATGCAGGTTCAGATGTTGCAGGCCCCAGTGCGGCCGTGGTCATTTCCGCGCGGTCCGCGCTGGCAGCCACGCGGCCGCGGTGCTTTTCTGTGCGGTCCGCGTAGTGGAGTTCAGAGGGTCGACCAGCGCGGCCGCGCACCAAATCAGTGCGGTCCGCGCTGGGTGGGTTCAGAGAAAGCCCACTTCTTCCCTCCCTCGGCGCGACCGCGGTGCATTTCTGCACGGTCCGCGCCAGCCCCCAGCAAAAATATATATATTCGGGATTTTCAGTTATTTTTCCATTTTTCAAAAACCCAAAACCTAAGAGGCGATTTTCCAAACAACTTTTCTTCTCCAAAACGATTGGTAAGTGATTTCTAACTTAATTTCTTTATTCCTTGACATCTTTTAACAAGATTTCAAATTCAAATCAAAGATTTTCATGGGGGAAATTGGGTGTTTTGGGTAGAACCTAGGTTTTCTACAAATTGAGAAGTTGGACCTCAATTTGAGGTCCGATTTCAAAACAAATCATATATTTGGATTCGTGGGAGAATGGGTAACCGGGTTTTGGTCCGAACCTCGAGTTTCGACCACGTGGGTCCGGGGGTGTTTTTGACCATTTTGGGAAAAACCTTGTAAAATTTATTTTCATGCATGGGGAGTGATTCATTTAGTAATTATTAATGTGATTAAGTAACTTATGACTAGATTCGAGCGGATTGGTGGTGGAATCAAGAGGTAAAGCTATACTAGAAGCGTGAGTTGAGTTTGGAGCATTCGAGGTAAGTGTTTGTTCTAACTTTGGCTTGAGGGAATAGGATTAGGATGTTATTTGCTACTTGCTAATGTGGAGTACGGTGTATAGGCATGGTGACGGTTATCTATGCACCGGAGTCTAGCATGACCGTGAGTCCTAATTGCTTTTAATTCGAATAACGTGACAAAATCTCCTTGCTTATTTGATGAGTTTCATATAATGTGAACGGTTGAGGTAAAAATTGTGATTGGTGTACTTTTGGAGCGTTAGCTCGAACATGAATGTGTTAGTTGAGGAAGAAGGGATTTAAAAAGAGAATGTGTTGTGATTACTCCCTTGCCGGGATGTGTAGACCGATATATATATACTCTCCCTTGTCGGAATATTTTGTGCTGTTAGTTGTACCCTTGCCGGGTTAGAGTGATATGTTGTTGATTTCCCCTAATGGGACTCTCCTTACAAAATCAGATGTTTCGAATGATATTATGGGATCGTGTGGCATGCCGTCCACTTATATATGATATTATGGGATCGTGTGGCACACCGTCCACTTATATATGATATTATGGGATCATGTGGCACGCCGTCCACTTATATATGATATTATGGGATCCGGAGTTTCTTCTGTTTATTTCCGATATTTCATTTTTATCTGTTACTCCCCGATAGCATGTTCCCTCCTAGCTTTACTTTGTATTATCTTGTTATTGTTTTCTTACACTTGTATATATATTTGTACAGGTTAATTGTGGTAGGTCCTGTCTAGCCTCGTCACTACTTCGCTGGGGTTAGGCCAGACACTTACCAGCATATGGGGTCGGTTGTGCTGATGCTACACTCTATGCATTTTTGTGCACAGATCAGGAAGCAGCTTACGGACCACAGCAGTAGGACTTCTGGGAGCTATTTTCAGTCCAGTGACTCTCGCGGTAGCCTAGCTGGCGTTCGCAAGCCGAAGTCTCTTTCCATGTTTTTCGTTTGTTCATCTTGTATCAGATAAACATGATGTATTTCCTTTCAGACATTGTTTGTAGTATTCTGTAGTAGTCCGTGAGCTAGTGACACCAGACCTTGAGTAGTGATGTGTATTAAACTTCCGCACTTTTGGTTTTCAGTTGCTTTAGATTTAAAGTCTTCCGCTTAAATTTTGTCTCGTTTATTATATTGTTTGAAAGAAAGCAGGAAAGGTATTTTAAATATTTGGCTTGCCTAACTCTGATAGTAGGCGCCATCACGACATCCGATGGTGGGAAATCCGGGTCGTGACAAAGAGTGAAAGCTCGAAAAATTACTTGAGACCCAACAATGAAGGAGTGGTTGCCCTCGTACTTATCTGAGAAAAGCGTGAGAAGAAGAGAGAGAAAAAAAAATTAAAAGGGAAAACCGTTAATAATATTTGTGGGCTACCGGGTGAAAACAAAATTTCAAAACATATACAACCTGGGCTAAACAACATAAGAGCTTCAAATGGTAAAAATTGCACCAGGCGCCCTATTTGGTCACCCCCATTTAGCCTATACCCTTTTTTTAAAAAAACTTTTAACTTGTACCCACTTTTTAATAATTTCAGCCCCCTTTCTCCTCCTCCTTCTCCTCCTTCGTTTTCTTCTTCTTCTTCTTCTTCTTCTTCTTCTTCTTCTTCTTCTTTCTTCTGCTGCTGTTGGTGCTACTATGAAACTTCAGTTCATGGGATGATTGTCATAAATATGGGCTATAAAATTGAAAAGTAGGGAGCCCAGTTGTTCTTATGTGAAAACAAAAACACAAGACTATCAGACTATTTTTGAGTAATCACATTGTTATGTGAAGTGCATCTTTATGTTTTGTTCTTAATTCGTAATAAAGTATATACTGCCTTCCTCGAACGTTGCCTCTCCGAGAACATTCGACACCAATACTGTTCTTTTCCCAAAGTATGTTGATGATCGAGGTCAAACTATGTAAAAGAATAATTTCTGGCTTAATTAAGTTGCCTACTTAAAATTACGACTAATTCCAGTAGAAGAGAGGACGAGATTTTAATAAACAAGATTTTAACCCAGTCTTTGCTCTAGAGCTGAAGTTGCCAGTTACAAAACAAAAACTTCAGCTTTAGAGCTGAAGTTCACCAGTTACAAAAATAAAAACTTCAGCTCTAGAGCACGAGTAACAAAACAAAAACTTCAACTCTAGAGCTGAAGTTCACCAGTTTCAAAACAAAAACTTCAGCTCTAGAGCGCGAGTTACTAAACAAAAACTTCAGCTCTAGAGCTGAAGTTCGCCAGTTACAAAACAAAAACTTCAGCTCGCCAGTTAAAAAACAAAAACTTCAGCACACTTGGTTCAGCACACTTGCTACATCAGGCCCGTTTACTAGAATGCTGAAGTTTTGCGTGATTGTCTTTGCTATTTCAGCTCTATATGCTGAAGTTATGCGAAAAAACGGGTACGCTTGCAATTTTTTTTGCAAAGCGGGCACAAGTTAAAACGTGACATAAAAACCGAATATAGATGTAAATGCCCTCTTCAAATGTGGGCTATTTTCGAATGGGTTGTATGGCCCAATTGATATATGATGTAATTTCTTCTTAAATTGATTAGTTAAATAGATATGAATTTTGTAAAAGAGTGTATAATTTAATATTAGTGTTATTTAACAAACTAGCGTCAAACAGTTTGATAGTTTTCAGCATTAAATGAGGAGGAAGTAACCATAGAAAGGAAAAAAAACAAGGAGATATATATCACTTACAAGTATAACCCAAAACATTTTAAAAATAATAGTCCACCACTCACTTTTCTCCCTTGAAAGAAAATAATCCTGTGAAAGACGAAAATGAAAAACTAATCAATTTCAGCGTATTAAATCAACCTTAGTTTTAGGAGACTGGAGTTATCTATATTTGGAAGCCTTAGTTTGAACTGTACCATTTTTGTATTCCAGATTGAGTTCATTTATTCGAGATCAAATATTTTCATGGCACATAAGATTAAACTTTTAGGAGTTTATACTTTCCTAACTGTTTAAGTTGGAAGAGCCACAAAAATGGAGGTCAATGATTATATTCCGGGGTAATAAGCCAAGAAAACTGCAAGCACTGTCGGCCTATAATCATAATTTGATTATAAGTGAGTTCGTGTTATATACTATGGTAATTTTACGAATTTAATTCTTGTACCTAGTCAATATTTACTTTATTGTATCATCTTTATGTGGTATCTGTCTATTGTATAAATACATTCTTTTTTGAGAACTATAAGACATTCTTTACTAAAGGATGCAGGGTGACAAATGGATGGGTTGAGTTGAATTTGGGCGGGTCAAAATGGGTTGAGTCATTAAATGGGTCATTGCCCAACACAGTCTTAAGTATACTTGAGCTAAGATGGGTTGGGTCAAAATGGGTTAAACAATGGATCATAATCCAACCCGCCCAACTAGACCCATATTTTAGAATCATGCTCTATCTTGCATAAAAAAAGTCTTTTACCTTTTATACACCTATGTATGTTTCCTACTTTCTTAGCTTCCTCATAATTTATTCATTCTATGCACGACGATGGATTGTTATATATCTAATTTAGCTAAGAAACACATGGATTTATCTTATACTCAACTATTCATGAGCTTTTATAACTTTCTAGACTGGAGTTAAATCGTAAAAATAGAAATCAAAAACAAAACAAATTAGAACATGAAACCAATTAGCACAAATATCGAACGAATAAAAGAGAAATTCAAAGTATAAATATCTGAATATGTATATTTGAGGTTCAAATTTGCTTGCACAAGTAATATAGTACTAAATTTTAGATAAAATTTATAACTTCTAGTAACTTATATTTGCAATATTAATCGCATATATCTGACATTGATTTTGGAATAGTTAAACTTATAAATAAAATAAAAAATTAAACTCCGATTAAGTCTTAAATAAGGAGCCCAAAATCGAATATTAAAACCTTGATTCTCATTTTTAAATTTAGATAAATGACTAATGATGGGGCGACTACGTAAATTTCTAGAAAAGCTTTAAGTTGGGTTGAGATCCCTTTGTTTTGGGTGAGCGTCATGGGTTGTATTTGGATGAACTTCATGGGTCAGAATGAGCTATAAAAAATGATGGGCTAACTTGGACCCAGCCCAAATAAACCCATAAGCTAATGTCATTACCTAACCCATTAATCCCTAGACGGGTTGAATGTGTTTGGCCTCAAATTGCCACCCCTAGCCTCAATGCAACATCTACAATTCAAGCTTTAATGCTCCTTAATTTTGGTGGTATAATTAGTTCCAATTTATGTAATTTTGTTTACATCGATGTCTGAGTTAGGGGTGTCAATGGATATTTAAAAACCGACTAAACCGGCCGAACCGTACCGTACCGAATCGATTTTTATGTTTCTTTTAAGAAACCGCAGGTTTTTATATAAATCTATAACTGCACCGAAAATAAACCAAAAAAATACCGAACCGTACCCAATAAATTTTACATGTGGAAAATATATTTATCTAGTAAGTTCAAACATAATAATAATGCATTAAATTTTTCTTTGGGCCTTCGAATTATGAAAACTATTACAAGCCAATAAGTAATTAAGCTCAAAATACTAATTCCTAAATCCTATTATGCTACTTCTACTTAAACTAAATTATTTCAAGTATCTTTATTAGCAAGACACAAAGTAGTCTAGTGATAGTTGCAAACTACAATGTATTGAATATGTTTCCTTTCACTCGTGTGATTTATATTTTCTTTGCTTTTGCTTGGTTTCTTTTACGTTGTTGTAGAATAGTTGATGGATCTATACCAATATTATCAAAAGTGAAAAGCGCAAAAAAGCTCTAAGGTCCGTTGGGGCTAAAAGCGCAAATAAAGCATGAGCTTTAATGAAAAAAGGCGCAACTGGAGAAAAAGTAAAAATATGTATATGTAGTCCAAGACTAATAATTATAAGCATGAATAACAAATATATGGATAAAAAAATTGGAAAAAATTACGATAAAGTAAAATATCAATTGTTTAATGTCACCTTTTCATGATTACACTCATTGACAAGGAATAGTATGCCTTAGAGCCTTGATGTGATACTAAAGCGCCCACAAAGCGAGGCAAAGCACTCAACATGTTTTGAGCCTCGCTTAAGAGCTTAAGCGTTCCTTTGACAACACTGATCTATACTCTAGCCATCTTTCATTTTTTTTAATTCATCACCTTTTAAACAGTAAAAATATCTAGAGAGTTTTTTAAGTCCGTAAAATAATGTATGTTATTGCATTCTACTTCTATTGATGAACTTTACCTGACATTTAAAAAAATACCGAAAATTAACTGAATCGAACCGATACCGAGGAGAAACCGACGTGATTGAGACGGTTTCGAAAAGTCTAATTTTGGTTATATATAATAGAATAACCGAAAAATTGGTATAGTACAAATTTTATAAAATAACCGGTCAAACAGAACCATTGACACCCCTAGTCTGAGTACTTGTAAAATTATATTTTCTCCGTTTCAATTTATGTGAATTTATTTGAATGGACACGGAGTTTAAGAAAAATGAGACAACTTTTGAACTTGTGATGTAAAATGAGACACATATATTTTGTGTGGCTATAAATCATTCCATTAAGTTAAATCATTTCCAAATATGAAAAAGATTCATTGTTTTTGACATGAATTAAAAAAGAAATAGATTCACATAGATTGAAGCGGTGAGAGTATAACTTTTACTTTTCAATTGATAGAGAGAAATACATGTAGAAAAGAAAACC
The DNA here is from genome assembly GCF_000393655.2 of Nicotiana sylvestris. Classification (NCBI taxonomy): domain Eukaryota; kingdom Viridiplantae; phylum Streptophyta; class Magnoliopsida; order Solanales; family Solanaceae; genus Nicotiana; species Nicotiana sylvestris. The sequence continues at coordinate 139,339,677 of NC_091058.1, forward strand.
AACAAACAAATTTAAAATGGCAAACTTTTAACCGTTACTTCTCATGGTTCTGGCTATAACCGTGTGAGTTCACTAGTACAATTTGTCACTTTATTGATGTACAAAACGAGCAATAACGCTACATAGATAACAACATGACATCAACCACGAGAAGTATGATACGATGGTTAGGATCCTCGACCCTTAATTAGAGGTTTGAGTTTCATTCGAGCACTCCAAATCAAGTTTTCTTGATAGAAAGCGTTTTATCCCTTAGTGAGGCTATCTGGCAAGAACTTTGATTAGTTTGCAAGTGAACTTCTATACTGAATGCTTAAGGGGAAAAAAAGGAAGAAAAAAAACACCATGACAACACAATCCCATCAAAGGAGAAGCATTAACAACTAGAAGCCGTAGAAATATTCACAACTAATTAACTTTGATGGATTTTCATGTGTAAACGTTGTTGGGCATAGTTTACCAGTTTCTCCACTTCTTTTCTGTTATCAATAAAACCTGTATGGTCAGTATCAGCAGTTTTCATAACTTGACGAGCCTTCCATGAGCTGAACCATATGTGTAGACTCTGAAGTGCCTCTGTTAGTTCTTCGCGGCTAATACGCTTGTCATGATCCATGTCGAATTGCTTAATCCACACCTTGAATTCTTGCACTGACATATCCCTACTTGGCTGCTGCACTGGAAGCTCGAAACAACTCATTATTGCCATCTGTTCTCCTTTAGTTTGTTAGCCCTATAATGAAGAGCAAATTAAAGTTGCATAGACATTTACAAAATATACATGATGCCTTGTTCTTGTATGAAAGATAATCGTGGACTATCCTCTACTGGCTGTTAAATTTGCACAAACTTTTCAAGTGCTAGGGAATCAATCAACTATAAAATTTGATAGGCATCTTTTACTTTTGGACTTTTATTCAAGATAAGGGAATTCATGATGGAAACACCATCCTAATAATATGAATATCTTTTGATATTTTGTGTTTGAAATGATGCTGATTCTTACAACTTTATTCCAACTCCAATAATAGGGAGTAAATTAACAATGGAATCTTTCTAGAATACCTTTTTAAGTATGAACATTGATGCATGAACAGCATCTCACTTCAACAAAATGGTGCAACTTGATCTTAGAATCAAGTTCTACTTATCTTTCCTCTGTCTTTATGTGCAATTTCTCCATTGTTTTTTAAGTTTCCTATTTGACCAACTTTGAAGGGAGCCTTGACGTAACTGGTAAAGTTGTTGACATGTGACCAGGAGCTCACGGGTTCGAGCCATGAAAATAGCCTCTTGCAGAAATGCAAATAAGGCTGCTAGACCCTTTCACGAACCACGTGCATAACGGGAGTTCAGTGCACTGGGCTGCACCTTTCTATTTGACCCGCTTTATTCGCATTAGAAGGACATTAAGAATGTTATGGCTCCTGATTTCACTGTGTTTTTGGTTGCTAAGGCCAATAAACAGTGACAAACTAATTTACTGGCAGATTTGTTACTTAATTTTGCAAGTCAAGGGGATCACTTCTGGTTCAGAATAAGATCATAGTAATTTAAAATGATATTGCTACAATAGAACCTCTATATCTTTCTTGGGAGTTCTTTTTGAAATTCAACTAGCATAAGAACTTAAATATCAGTAAACAGGATATTTATTGCAAACAAAGCAAATGTGAAGAAAGTAAATCAATCTACACAGAGTGAATCGATCCCTGGACTCTAGACTAGTTTCATGGTGCGCGTCATCATGGTCACAAATTCGTCCATATCTATAAGTCCATCCCCATTGGCGTCAACACCTCTCACCATTTTCTTGCAATTCTCCAAGCTACATTTTTCTCCTAGCATTCGCTGAACCTGCAACAATTCGTCTGCACTAATTTTGCCATCACCATCCAAATCAAATGCCTTGAATGCGCTTTTAATATCAGTTGGATTCACACCACCTTCAAGATTCTGCACTCTCATGAACTCCTCAAAATTAATGAACCCATCCCCATCAGTATCTGCAGCCTGAAATGCATCGCCAACGTCATAAGTTTTCGTATTTTCTCCACTCTCATCATCTTCATGGCTGATTTGTATTCTTCTTTTGAGATCTTTCCATCTTTGTTGGTGTCAAATTTGTCAAACACCCTTTTCATTTCCTCCTCTTTTGGACGGAAATTAGGCAACGACATGGTTGGCGTTTTCTTTACCTTTGACAGGTTAAATGATGGGCTAGATTTGGACGATGACTTTCTAAAACTGTTGAAACGAAAATAGAGGAAACTTATAGTAGTATTCGACATTGTTAATAAGTTGAATTTTGTTGGTTTACTTTGATGTTACAACTTGTAGGCTTGTAGTGAAATGTGAATATATAACATTCAAGAAACCAAGATTTAACGGTATTGGTTGCAACTTAGCGCAAAGCTTGGGCATAGATTCTAAACCGAACCTAAAGGCATTCAAGAAACAAGAATAACACCATTGCTATTCCTTTCTTTCCTTGATGCCATTATCCACTAAACTTCCAAAATATCCTTCTTATCAGCCGGCCATAAAGTGCCTCATCTGTCTAATTGGGGATAGGCAAAAGATGCTTAGGAAAAAACGGTTTTAGTCCCGAAGGGACGGCCCAGTTGGGTTTGGAGGGCACTGTCCACACAGGCTGACGCAAGTTCGAACCACCTCAATGGCCCCTAGGTCTGAGCCACCTCAATTGTGTGGTTTGCGGGCTACTACATAGTGGGGGTATCTAGTGCGCATAGAGTGCTCACCCGAAGGACAGAGGTTGTGGCAGAGGTTGTAGCGGCTACGAGTTTTCCTAGGGTTCCAAAATAAAAAAGGTTTTAAGTTTTGTGGACTGACAGTTAATGAATTTTTTACACCATCAAGCAAAATTGATACAATAATAGGTAACTTTTTATATCAAGTCTGATATAGTAACCTGAAAAATAAATTGATAACTTACAACAAAAATAACATACTCAGTATTATCCCATAGCGTTGGATCTGGGGAGAGTGGTGTGTACGCAGACCTTACCCTATCTTGTGAGGATAGAGATGTTGTTTCCAATAAACCCTCGGCTCAAATTGATAACTTACTAAAAACCAATTAAATTGCACTGATAGTATAAAAGTTTTTTATACTGTCAGTTGCAAAACTTAAATCCAAAATGAATTCAGTCAATAGCTTCAACTTTAGCCAATACCTAGGGTTTTATGAGATTTTTCTCATATATCTTTTTGGCATTTAGAGACATGGGATTTATCAAGTTTATTCCTCCCATTTAGGTGCAGAAGAAATATTCAATTATCTTGTTTAATTCTCCAATCATGTGTAAAAGGGAGAGGAGATATGCCATTGCTTTCTTATTCGCCAAATTCTAAAACTTTGTTGTGACTTGTGACTGAGCCAAAAAAATGTTTTAGCATTACTTTCCAAGTCTTAAGTAGCTTATTTTTTGGAGGAGAAGGGGATGAGAAAATATTATTTCCCAATTCACTGTAAAATTTGCAGTTCAATCATATAAACAAAAAGTAAGAAGTAAATACAAAAGAAAAACAAAAAGCCTCAACAGGTGCAGAGATGTTCATCATTTGCCTTTAAACAAAGAGATACTATCTTATTTCAGCATTAAACTTTTAAGTTTATTATCATCCGGCAATTACAGTCTAAAACAAAGAGATGTTAGACACCTAAAGCTAGCCAGAGTATTTATTTTCAAAGTCTCCAGCAATTAACCTAGAGCTTCAGCACTACAACGGGATTGCTCAAGCCTTTTGTTTGAGGCGGAGCTTTCTCTGATCTGACAATTTTTTTGCCAACCTACAAACCCAAGAGAAACAGGAAAATCAGATTATTTGCAAATTAAAGATGATATTAATTAATGTGTACTTGTAAAAGGTGAACTTACTCAACGAGAGCCATTTCGTTGGTCCAATCGGCTTTTCCTACAGGTTTGCGCTTGTCTGAGATGGGTTCATAAAAACCAGTTTCGAAGTTGACGGAAGAAACAGGGCGCTTCAACAGGTCATTTGCTATATCCACCAAGTTGCTCAGATTTTCTTCTTTTGCATTGTCAGTCATTGTATCTTCATACTTCAACCCATCAATCTGATGATCAATAATGTTCCGATCCATTTCAGAAAGACAAACAGGAAATATTTGACAAAAGAATCTTGGAATGAATGACACGTTTTTGTATTTAAAAACTTTTAAACTTTAACCTACTGATTTCATCCTTGGTGACATGCTTTTATAGTTAGAACATGACATGCGTAAGATTACAAGTTCTAAGGTACTTTTGATAAGTGTCAAAAATCTGTCTTAAATTCATTATCTAATAAATACCATCGTATAAAATGGAAGAGACAGCAATACATTTTAGTACCTGAATCCTGAGGTAAGTATCATTTGAAGGAGTGCCATGTAGGAACATAGATGTATAAATATCAGCCATATCACTCAAGGCAGACTCAAAAACATCAATGAGGGGAGTGCTATCTCCTGGCCCCAAAAACCAATTGACCAATCCCCACGTCTTACCGTCATCAACGTCTAATTTTAGAACCCCTTTTGCTGATCCAGTGCCCAGTGAAAGTATAACAAATGTAACATCATCTATAGCTCTGTTACTTGATGATGAACTTCTCCACATCTCTTGTGTTGCTTCTCGTATTGCTAGCAAAGTCTTTGGTACAATTTTATTTGTCAATTAATAGTGATGTTGTAAAATGATCATATATGACTGTGTACACAATTGTAACTTACAGGGTTATTGGCCGCAACACCACCATCGACGGTGTTATATATTTTGGTACCTTTGGACGACTTAACTTCAAAATGATAAGGAGGAAGGTAATATGGTGCTGCAGATGTAGAGATGCAAACATCTGCTAGTAGACAATCCTTTGAATCGTCCCCTTTCGCCTGTATAATGTCAAGTGGTAAAATAAATCATCCATCATTAATGAAGAAAATTAAGCAGGGATAATTATAACCAAAAGAAAATTAAAATGACCTGTAAAGATGAAAAGATAACTGGCTGAAACTCATGAACATCAAAGGCAGGAATGACAACGTTAGTTAGTGTTTGGCTAAGCTTTCGATCTCCAATCATATTCTTGATTTTCCCACGCAAATACTCTCCATCATATTTAGGACGAAACAACATGGACTCGATCCAATCAACAATTTTTTCGGCACTATGGTATACAGGGCCAAGATATCTGTTGTAAAGGTCCTTAACCCAATTAACTACAGTATCCCAGCCGGGAATGCTAAACCTGCATGTAGAGGGCACACGATAAATAAGCAGAGTTTTAGACCTGGTTAAATTAATGCAAATTTGATGCATACCGGGGCTTTGCTTTATCTTGCGGGAATATATGTGGGCTCTCCTTCAGATAGAATTCAGTAATTTCATCTGCACGAAATAAAGGTCGATTCTTTTCATTTGGGGTAGTTAACATTGCGGTAACTAAACCTCCAGTGCTTGTCCCTGCTATGTAGTCAAAGTAGTCTGCGATCCTAGCATCACTTCCGTCAAGTTTCTGTGGAAAAATGTACATAACTCATACCATAATTATTTAGGGAATTTTGGAATATGTACGAGACATAAGTGTTAGGGATATAGTAGATATGCCCTAGATCCAATATCATATTTGATGATTTGAACATAATTTTGTGAACGTTATTTGATATAAAATATGTATGGCATTTGATATTCTTTTATCATTGTTATTAATTGCTTGATTAATTTGATAAGGTCCTTGATTAAATTTTGAGACTTGACATTGTGATGGAGATCATGATAATGAGAGTAAAGTTTCTTATAATTTAATCTAAATTTGTTCTTGATCGTAGGATTATTAATTTGGACATTAGTAATCCGGTTAGATCAATATTTATGTGATCGTCTTTATGGGATAAAGATTAGTTGATCTCATTAACTAAATTACATAGATAGATGATGCATATAGAGATATGATCATTGAACCGACTCATTGGATAATTCTTAATGGTTAGAATTACCATAAACTGTCAATAGGATATTCTCTTGAAGAATGTGATGTAAGATATTCCTTTGACATGAGATCGTCATAGTAATTGACAAGTTATTTATTGTGTTTTGATACCAGACACCTATGGCCCTAGGGCGATAGTTGAAAAGGATATTGGGTACGATTAAATGCTTGTAGAATTAGTGAATGATCAAGATGGAATCTGTCAACTCTTGGTAATGAGTTTAAGCTCCATGTTGTCATGAATTATAAACGATCAAATCAAGACCTTGGCCAGGGCAATTGAATGAAAGAAGAAATGAGTTTCTTAGGTCATTCGATGGTCGATTATATTTGACATGAACACATAGTTGATCGCCTATTAGGATTTGACAGTTGAACCATATCCTAGGGTGACTCAGAGCTATAAGGACGGAAGGAATTACTACATTATTCTTCTACTGGTTCTTGAGAGTAAATTGTATACTTCATTCTATCCGGTCGTTAAGGAGTGTTGCTAGACGCCACCCTTGATTAGTATATTGATGTGATCAATTTACTACCGGCTTAGTATTGAACCTATGGGGTCGCACACTAACGAGTGTTCTGATCTTTGCTAAAGGATTAATTATTTTATTATTTGATAATTAAATTAAAGAATTTAATTAGTCAAATATATTAAATTATTAGTCCAAATGAAATATTATTATATTCTTTGCTAGCACAGAGGATATAATTAATATTGTGAATAAATTGATTTTCTATTTGGAATAGTAAATTGAATTATATTTCTTGACTAACCATTGGATAAACTAATTATCATTATATATATATACATACATACATGCATGCATGCATGCATGCATACATACATACATACATACATACATACATACATACATACATACATACATACATACATACATACATACATACATACATACATACATACATACATACATACATACATACATACATACATACATACATACATACATACATACATACATACATACATACATACATACATACATACATACATACATACATACATACTATGTGGGCACAACAAGACAAAAGGAAAAGTTTGTCGTTGCTGCGTGCCTCGTTAATTGTCGCTAGGGATGAGATTTGTTTTCCATATGAAAATTGTGGAGAAGTCCAAATTTGGTCTTGTGCTACAGTAGGTCACCGCCTCAAAATTTCCTAAACCTTCTGGGAATGAATTATTAATTGGTACTATAATAAATACCTATTAGTCCTAAACATGAGGTGTGTGAAAAAAGCGTGTAAGTGTGCCGCAAAAAGTCAAGAACTATTCTTTATAAGAAAATTAGTTTTCTTCTTTTACTTTCGGGCTGAAACTTTGAGAAGAATTTCAGCATAGTAATTTTCGTTCAATTTGTTCACGGATTTCATTGATCATAGAGTTGATAGTAAGGATCGGCCTCGGTATGGATACGCATAGAGTCTTCGCACTATCAAAGAATTTGAAACGAGACTTTCTTCACCAGGTACGTCTTAGATCCGATCTATTGACATGTTAATAAATTTTTAAACACGAAAAGATCTGTCTAGGATTGTTATTGTCTTCCGCTGCGTGTTACGAACACCTATACGCAATCCTACAATAAGTTCATAATGTAAAGAATTTTTATACTATTAGACTAAATTAACCTACAAGGCAGCTAGCTTTCTGTATCAAGCCTGAGATCTGTTATAAATTAAAGTGTACAGGTAGACATATATTCTTTATAAGAAAGTACAGTATATATATATGTATGCGTGTTAACTAACCTGGAATTGGGATTCAAGAAAAGCAAGAATTGTACCGGGAATGATCCCTCTAACACCTCCACCATCAATGCTAAGAATAGTTATCACCTTTCCTTGGGATGATCTAGCCATGCTTGAATATCTCAGTTGTTTAAGCTTAGCAATCTGAGTTCTTAGTGCCTTTACAGTAGGAGTATTTATAGTGGCGGAGCAATGCAAAGTGTTTGCTTTACCTTACTTGAAATTCAGTTTGTCATCGAGATTAACGCAATTCTCGTGACGGGGGAAAGTATACAATGTTTTTGGTGCATGGATTACAAATGTGGTGATACTCTGCAAGTTGTCATGAAAAAATCAACACGTCGTACACAACGCCTATGCATTCAGAGGCAGATGCAACAATTGAAAGCCCGGGTTCGTCTGAATCCAAAATTTTCGATGCGGAGCATAAATTTATGTGTAAAAATTCATTGTAAGAAATAATAGATATGAACCATGACTTAAAAATATAATGACTTCGAACCAATATAATTTAAATTCTGGATCCGTCTCTCCTACGCATAATCTCCTCTAGTAAATGCCACTTCATTTCTCAGAGGCTTTATGTTTAATAAGTTCTAATTATCTTCTAATTTTTCTCATCTAATTGGCTATTAAAGAAGTAAATAAATGAGTCTATTCTTCTGGTATATATACCTTTTCCTTGTTCCTAGGGTGTGTTTGGTAGGATAGTTTCCATACAAAATACTTTGATTTTTTAATTTTATATTACTTGCTTTAACTAACATGCATCTAGACATTATAAATAATTTCAGCTACTCAAAAATTTCACTAAAATAATACACTCCAATTTGTTGATATTATTTAATTTTTTTAATACATATTTTTCTAGAAAATATTTTTCTACTCGTCCAAACTAATATCTAAAAATTATTTTTTGGAAAATTTTATTTTGAAAAATATTTTTTTTATGAAAAATACTTTCTGCCATAGCAAACATACCACAACTGTTTTAGCAAAAAAAAAACATACCATAACTAGCAAACAATTCAACGAATTAAACTCAGCTTTTGTTTTTCATCTCCGTTTGTTTCTTTGGATTAAAGAAGGAGCACGGTTAGGATAGTCTTCGTGGTATCTTTGAACGAGGCCAGCAGGTGTACTCCTTCAAAGAAAATGAGTGATTATTTTGTCAAGAGAAGCTTCTAAATTAACTTCCAAGAACTAATTATTATGTCAGGAACATTGTTTAAGGGTGCATACTTTAAAGTAGGGGTGTATCGATAGAATCGGAAAACCGCACCAAATCGAAAAGCCAAACCAAAACCGACTAAAAAATTCGACTATGTTTGATTTGATTTGGTATTGAGTAAAAATACTCGAACCAAACCGACATATAAATATATAATTTTTATATATACTTTTAAGATATTATATAGAATTTTCTTTAAAAAATATCTAGAAATATTTAAAATTCTCTTGCGGGATATAATATTTAATAGAATATGAAGTATTCCATATTTATTAACATTAAATAATGGGTTGTATGATCACTTTCTTATCAAGTGTTACTGAAATGCGCCAATCTCTTTGTTCTTCCATATTCATATCATATGTTAAGATCTATTAAATTCTTATATCTTTTTCGAATGCGAAGTAATTTTTATTATTTAGGTATCATATTGATTTATATGTTTAATTACTAAGTTCGGTTAACCTTGAAAGTGTACATCAATGAAAAATTATTGTCAGACTAAAAAAATAACTATTATGTGTTATTAAGAAAATTCTCCCATAAGAATATTTTAAATGATAATATGTTTGTCAATTTTTTATATTTTTACTAAACATATATTTACTTATAAAAAATTTAACAAAGTAAAATTGAAATAATATTTAAGTAACAAAAAACCCGATGAAACCGAACCAATCCAAACCGATATAGTTGGTTTGGTTTGATTTTGATAAAAATCGAACCAATCCGATCTATGTACACCTGCTTTAAAATAAAGCGTTTGTTTTTAGGTAATTTCATCTTCCTATTCTAATGCACATACACTTTTTTCGTACTTTTGTTTCAATCAAATTTATGTAACTTAGTTTAATTCAGCGTGAAGTTTAAGAAAGATTAATAGAAGAACTTTTGAATCTTATAATCTTAAATATACCACATCATTTGTATGACTATAAGAGTTTTGAAACTTATAGTCTTAAATATGTTATAACGTATTTGTGGTTACAAAAGCTTTTCATTAAAATAAAAAATTTAAAATAAAATTATTTTCAAATACATATAGAATATGTATCATCATATAAAAAGTTAGTTTGACATAAGTGATAATACGCTAGATTCATGTAGTTTGGCGGTTATTTATGCCCAAACTTGACTATGCTTCACCGTTCTAGGATGATTAAATGACGATAAATTGGCTCTAATTATGAATTTCATGTTTTGCAGGAGCAAGTTGTGCTTATGAGGACTTAGGACAGTGTTTGGAGCTAAATTAAAGCAAGGGAAGCCACTCGGAGCTGAGTACGTGTGAAGAAGAAAGAAAAGAAGAGAGAAAATGCTGATTCACTCTAGCGCGGGCCAAGCGCTGCCTTAGCGCGACCGCGCTAAAGCAGGAAAACGGGGATAGTATACTATGCGATATGCGCTGCCACTAGCGCGGTTCTAGCTTGGCCGCGCTAATCAATTCGGAGCACAGGAAGTTCAGGGGTAATTCCACTTAACCTATAAGAGGTCTAGCTCACTCAAAAAGAGATTATCAAGATTTTTATTGCTTTGTAAAAGGCAAGAAGAGGCAAGAGGCAAGGAGGATAATTTGACATCGAGTTCTACCTTTCTTCCTTTTGTATTTATCATTCATGATGAATTTTGCTGTTGTTATTATGAACATGATTATGAGTAGCTAATTATTTAGTCTAGGGTTTTGATGGAACCTGTTGAGGGATGAACTTCTTGTTGTGTTAATATAGTTTGCCCAGTTTAATCTCTATTTGTTCAACTACGTTCTTGTTGTAGTTAATTGATAGGATTCTTAATTAGTTGTGCCTATTTAATATGTATTACTCGGGAGAGAGTGCATATTTAGGTAGTTGTTGAACAACATCATTCCCAAAGTATATGAGGAATCAATAACCGAGGGTTTAAAAGTGGGATTAGGGATAACGAAACCTTGGGTGCGATCTAAATGAGCTGTAATAAAAGCCAGCTAGCGTAACTCGGGAGAGTGCGTCTAGTAAATTATCGTAATTATTCGGGAGAGATTTACGGTAGTAAGGGTGCTCATGATTGATAGAGACGGTTAGGCAAATCTATGCGAAACATAACTGGAAAGGATTCCATCAATAAGGGAAATCACAACCTTAGATCCTTCTCTTATTTGTTTACAACTCAGTCATAGTGAGCTTTTAGTTTACTTAATTTTATTTAGTTATAGTTAGTAGAATTATCACCAGGTGTTATTCAAAATATCTGCGAAATTGATTACGGAGAATTCAGTGAGTCTGACAAAAGTAATTGGTAGGTTAATTCTTTGTGGGATTCGACTCTGGGCTAAATACTCGGATTATATTTGCAACGACCGCTTGTCTTTTTTATAAAGTATAGTTGGACGTGATCAAATTTTGGCGTCGTTGCCGAGGAATTAACGGTGTTATCAATTACAGTTGAAAGAAATACAAAAATTCTTAGTGTAGTCAGGTTTCTTTATTTTCAATCCATACATTGAAATTTTAACGTTTGTTAACTTGGTTGTACAGGTGCATGCCTAGAAACTCATCGAGAACTGGTGAAGTGTTTGAAGCATTATCAGATTCCGAAAAAGTTTTCAAGGCCTTGAATCGGGCCAACCAGAAAAACAAACAACAACAATCAACTGAACAACTAGAACCAGTGTGCAAAAAGGCTGTGAATGCCTCTGTTGAGGTTATTCGTAGGATATACCAGCTGCCCCAACCTGTGGAGGAGTTTGACGACTATTATGAACTGTATGGTAGAAGATACACCCAGTGGGATAGGTTCTTTGAAACTATTTGTGTACTCGGCAAGGAAATTGTATAGATAAAATATGGGAAGAAGTTTCATTCCGCGGCGCTCACCTTTGAAGGGAAGTGCTGGTTGTATGTCATCAACAACCGCCTGATCGGTCTTCCAATACCACGAAAGTGAATGCTCCTCGAGCTGCTTTAATTTGGTGTTTTATAAATGGTCACAACTTTGATGTGGCCAAGCTTATTCACGAGGAGATGTTTACGTTGTCTAGTGAAGAGGTATGATTTCTTCTTCCCTTCCCTAGTCATTAGGCTTTGCCGGGCAGCTCGGGTGCCGGAAAATTTGAATGTGGATGGGATAGTGCCGAGAGACTCCAAGTTCCGAGCTGATAAAGTAACTACTGGGAAGGAGCCTGTGGCACCTGGTGGTGATCATAGTACTGACTTCGATGAATATGAGGAAGGGGAGGATGAGCAGGAAGAAGTAAGGGCCGAGTCACCCGCCTATGAGCAGATTGCAGAGGTTGCAAAACCATCTGAGGTTGGTCGGGTTACCCGATTCACAGCCTTAGAGCGGGAGGTGGCAGGGTTGCGTACCTCGGTTGCTGACTTAAGTACACGTGTTGATGTAGTGTCCACCCAGCAGGTTAAACCGGAGAAGAAAATAATGGTCTGGCTACGAGCTCTGGGTCGTGCATGTCATCTGAACCCGGAGACGGTCTCTGATCAAGATTGATCAATCAGGGAAGTTCCTTTACCTCACTATTCTTTATTTTGTATGCCATGAGGACATGTCTTCCTTTTAAATGTGGGGTGGGAGATACTTCAATATATGTGTATATATGTAAGAACTTGACTGTTTTATGTTTTCTTTGTTTTTCTTAATTGTGTTATGTTTTTCTTTTGTTTTTGGGGTTTTGAGTAACAGTCAAATTAGGTAAGTCAACTTGTCCCGACGACGGATCTCTTTCGATGGGGTTCTTGAGGGTCTAAGTCGATGAGAAAATCTCCAAAACAAAATTAAAAAAAATCAGAAATATTTTGGACTCTTCCTGATGACGGATCTTTTAGATAGTTTTCTTGAGTGAAGTAAGTCTAAAGAAAACATCGAAAAGTTTTTTTTTTATTTTAGGCAGTGTAGTAACTCCCTCTTGGTTTTTCTTTGGGTCGCGGTTCTTTTCCAAGGGTTTTACTTGAACCGAGTGTAGTTAGTTTTTGTTTATTTTGTTTCTAGTTTTGTACTTATGGGCGATGAGCTGAAATAGGAAGAGAAGCCTTTGGCGTTGATACACCTGAACACAGTAGACACTAGAGTGGGACACTTAGTCTCAGTGGTTGATTCTTGTTAGAGTGCCTTAAATTGTATGTTTGTAACTGACTTGAGTACTCAAACGAGAGTGTCTTGATAAGCCAATCTAGAGTGAGTCATGTGTCATGTGTGTGTGAGTTGTTTTCAATCTTATGCTCTGCATTTGATGCCTAGAGCTTGCCCCGTGTGTTTGCAAAGCAAAATAGTAGCTTTATTCAGTCTTAGAAGTGATATAGGCATTTCTTTGTTAAGCCAGATATATAAAGTAGATCCACCTAAATGCGATACATTGTAGTTAATCCCGTTGAGTCTATAAGCCTGTTTCTTTGGCAGCCACATTACAAACCTTACCCAATTGTTTGAACGGCCCATCTGTTTGAACCCCTTTACCTCCCATGAGCACTTGAATGGTTATAAAACATGCAAAAGTTAAAGTGTGGGGTGGTGGTTTGGTTTTTGAGTGGAACCAATGAAATAGAAAAAATGTACAGTATTTTGAAAAATAAAAGAATAAGAGCCACTTAAAAAAAAGAAAAAAAAAAAGAGAAAAGAAAATAAGTAAATGTAGTCCTTGATAAGTGGTGACTTGATACAATTGCATCTAATGGAGTTTGGGGTATTATAAATAGAAGTGTGGTGGAATGTCTGGTCTGACATGGTTCTGAATGCGAGAGTGATTGTATTAAAAGTGCTTAGGGAGGTTAGTCACTATATCCAAATATATTCTACCTGTCCCTTAGCCTACATTACAACCAAATGAAGTCCTAATTGATCTTAGAATGAATAGGCTCGATTAGTAGAGTAATAAACTAAGGGCAAGCCTATGAAGCATCTGTGTGGCATATGAATTTTCTTTCTGAGAGTGAGCGAATTTTCTCTATCTAAATTCCTAATTGTTCTTAATATTATTAACAATGGAACTACTCTCTTGTGTGATGTGAGGGCATTTGATTCACGAAGGAAAGATAAGTCTTGACCTCTGTATAGAGTAACTTGAGTAAGTATGAATATTGCACGGCACGTGAGAAGTCGACTCTTGAGGCAAAGATGTTACACTACTAGACGCAACTTTGGTGATATGTTCTTGGTGTGATACGTTAAGGAAAAGCTTAGTGAAGGAATCTTTATAGAGTATGGTAAATTGCTCGGGGACTAGCAATGATTAAGTGTGGGGTGTTGAAAATAGACTAGATTTATGTAGTTTGGCGACTATTTATGCCCCAACTTACTATGCTTCACCTTTCTAGGATGGTTAAATGACGATAAATTGGCTCTAATTGTGAATTTCATGTTTTGCAGGAGCACGTTGTGCTTATGAGGACTTAGGACAGTGTTTGGCGCTAAATTAAAGCAAGGAAAACCCCTTGGAGCTGAGTATGTGTGAAAGAAGAAAGAAAAGAAGAGAGAAAATGCAGATTCACTCTAGCACGGGCCAAGCGCGACCGTGCTAGAGTAGGAAAATGGGATAGTATACTATGCAATATGCGCGGCCACTAGCGCAGTTCGAGCGCGGCCGCGCTAGTCAATCCAGAGAGCAGGAAGTTCAGGGGTAAACTTGGAAGTTTGGGGGGTAATTCCACTTAACCTATAAGAGGTCCAGCTCGCCTAAAAAGAGATTATCAAGGTTTTTATAGCTTTGTAAAAGGCAAGAAGAGGCAAAAGGGAAGGAGGATAATTCGACATCTAGTTCTACCTTTCTTCCTTTTGTATTTTTCATTCATGATGAATTTTGTTGTTGTTATTATGAACACGATTATGAGTAGCTAATTATTTAGTCTAGGATTTTGATGGAACCTGTTGAGGGATGAACTTCTTGTTGTGTTAATATAGTTTACCCAGTTTAATCTCTATTTATTCAACCATGTTCTTATTGTGGTTAATTGATAGGATTCTCAATTAGCTGTGCCTATTTAATATGTATTACTCGGGAGAGAGTTCATATTTAGGTAGCTGTTGAACAACACCACTCCCAAAGTATATGAGAAATCAATAACCGAGGGTTTAAAGGTGGTACTAGGGATAACGAAACCTTGGGTGCGATCTAAGTGAGCTGTAATAAAAGCCAGCTAGCGTAACTCGGGAGAGTGCATCTAGTAAATTATCGTAATTATTCGGGAGAGATTTACGGTAGTAAGAGTGCTCATGATCGATAAAGACGGTTAGGCAAATCTATGTGAAACATAACAGGAAAGGATTCCATCAATAGAGGAAATCACAACCTTAGATCCTTCTCTTATTTGTTTACAACTCAGTCATAGTGAGCTTTTAATTTACTTAATTTTATTCAGTTATAGTTAGTATAATTATCACCAAGTGTTATTCAAAATATCTGGGAAGTTGATTACGAAGAATTCAGTGAGTCTGACAAAAGTAATTGGTAGGTTAATTCCCTGTGGGATTCGACTCTAGGCTAAATACTCGGATTATATTTGCAACGACAGCTTGTCTTTTTTATAAGGCATAGTTGGGCCTGATCAATAAATTACGACGGAGGGAGTATTATATATCACAAAAATAACACATTGATTTCTACATTACTTAAAGCAAATGCCAAAAGCACTTTTCTTCAAAAAGGTATTTTTAAAAATAAAATAAAAATGATTTTAGGCCAAGATAAAAAAAATAATTTTGAGTAATAGAAGAAGTAATTTTTCTGCTATGGGAGAAATGTTACAATTTTTCTTCTTAGAAGCAAAAAGAGAAATTTAATGTTTAAAACAAAATTACGCTTCTAACTAATTTTATTTACGCAGTATCCACGTTATTTTCAACCAAGAAATTAGCCGTTAAAACAACAGAAAAGGTTCAAATTTATTCCTGTACTAAAAAATAGTTTACATTTACCTTCCGTCTAAATTTATTCTTATCATCAGCAAACTAATAAAAAATACCCCTATTTCTAACAGAGATCCACCATGGCAGATTAAGAGCACGTTTGGACATAAGAATTTTTTCACTTTTTTTTAAAAACAGTGTTTGGCCATAAAATTTTCAATTTTCACTTGAAGATGAATTTTTTCGAAAATTTAAAAAACTTCAAAAAGTTATTTTTCAAAATGTTCACTCAGATCACTCACAAAAATTCAAAAACAACCCAAAATTATATTCATGTCCAAACACATCTCTAATTTTCAAATACAATTTTTACTTGAAAAAAAAATCACTTTTTTTTTGGGAATTTTTCAATTCTTATGTCCAAACGCCCACTAAATCTCACATGGTCTAATATTTTGGAGACGTCACATGGCATGCCATCTCACCACTCCAATCATATTTTACCCCTCCCCTCCTACCACTTCACCCTTCCCATCTCCAAATCTCCTATGCCCATTTACCCCTCCCCTTTTAACACCCCTACTGAAGATTTGGGCGGTAAGATTCCCACCATGTTAAAAGGCTTTACAAGGCCTTTAGAGCAGAAAAGTTAATTCTGTTGTATCAAGACATAGTAAGGCTAACAGGAATTAGACTCTACTGATCATATGATTTAGACTTAAAGGCAGTATTAATCAGATTTATATTGAGAGGTGGTTGTAACTCTAAATGGAATATGAGTGTTCAGGTTCTTAATTTTTGAGTTCATCCGCCCAGTAGCACCACCGTCCCTTATCCCTATTAATTTTTATCTCACCCCAAAACCACCATTAAAGCACCATGTAAGCTTATAGCCATCCGCCACTACCTGAAATCGAGCCGCTGCCGAACTCCACCACCAAAATATTCTAGTAGCGACATCTCCAAACAAATCGTCATAGCCAATAGTCCCATCTTCGACCCCCTTTGAACCTTTTCCCTTAAAACAAATGTTCCTTCTTCTTCACCGTGATTTTTTTTTCATTGTCTTTCCAACTCCTAATTTTCACAAATCTTACCAAATCTCAAACAAATATAAGAGATATTTTTTTAATATTTTTATTAATGAAAATCACGTTTTTGTTTTTAGATAATATTAAATATATATATGTTTTTTTCGTAATTTGGCGCTCAAAGCCAGTTTTTGAAAAGCAACAAAGTGCTGACGCAATCCGAAACTTTTTTGATGGTTTTTTGGACAAAAAAGATTTTTTTACTACTTAAAAAAAAAGTTACATAAATGAGACAAAACCCAGTACTATACTGCGAATTACTTTAACAGAAATTTAGCCGTTAAAATAAAACGCAGTACTATACTGCGTTTTACTTTTAAAAAAAAAATTTGTTGTAATTCGCAGTACTATACTGCGTTTTACTTAAAATCTGGGCCCAGCTATATTTTATTAAAGTTGTTCGCAGTACTATACTGCATTTTAAGTAAAATGCAGTATAATACTGCGAACAACTTTAATAAAATAAACCCCCTTCTTCTTCCTTGGACCACAGAACCGAGAACACCCTTTTAAAAAATTCTGATTCGCTGGTCCTCCCCCCCCTCCCCCGCGTTAAACTTTAAAAAAAAAAAACTGGGCCCCACTCGTCACCTAAAGAGCAAGGAGTGTAGGTCTCACATACAAGACAAGCTTTGGATTCCTTCTTTCGGGTGCAAAAATTCGATTTCAATCAAATTCAAAAAACTTAAATCGAGGTATTTCAATTTTGTTTATGTCGAAACTCGTATAGTACATGCATATTTGTATTGTTTAATGTGTTTTCATGTTAATTTGTGTTATGTTTGTGTTTAAATTTGTATCTTATTTATACCGTGATTGATTTATTGGTTTTGGTACAAAAAATTATTAAAATTTGATAAATTATTTGTATTGTTAAAAAATTAATATTATTTATTTTGTTTGTTGTTCATATTTGTATTTTATGTTAGTTGTTTTTATATGTAATAGTGACCTTTTAGCGTAGTAAAATAAATAGCCTTTTAGCGTAGTAAAATATAGAGCCTTTTAGTGTTGTAAAATATAGAGCCTTTTAGCGTAGTAAAATATAGAGCCTTTTAGCGTAGAGTCTATGTAGTTTAAGTATGTAGTAACTGCAAACTCTATCCAATTACACTTTACAAAATTAATTATTTAATTTATAACAATAAACTTACAAAAGTAACAAATTAATATATGTTGTAAAATTAACTCAAATATCGAGCCTGGAACCCATACATAATTATTCAGTCCAATTTTAAACATAATTAATTATTTAATTTATTAAGCTAACAGGCACAATTCTAAAAATGTTGAAATTAACACGCATAATAATTAAGGATAACTCGGTGCTACCGGGCCTCAAATATCGAGCCTGGAACCCATACATAATTATTCAGTCCAATTTTAAACATAATTAATTATTTAATTTATTAAGCTAACACACACAATTCTAAAAATGTTGAAATTGACACGCATAATAATTAAGGATAACTCGGTGCTACCGGATCTCAAATATCGAGCCCGGAACCCATACATAATTATTCAGTCCATTTTTAAACATAATTAATTATTTAATTTATTAAGCTAACACACACAATTCTAAAAATGTTGAAATTGACACGCATAATAATTAAGGATAACTCGGTGCTACCGGGCCTCAAAAATCAAGCTTGGAACCCATACATAATTATTCAGTCCAATTTTAAACATAATTAATTATTTAATTTATTAAGCTAACACACACAATTCTAAAAATGCTGAAATTGACACGCATAATAATTAAGGATAACTCGGTGCTACCGGGCCTCAAAAATCGAGTCTGGAACCCATGCATAATTATTCAGTCCAATTTTAAACTAAATTAATTATTTAATTTATTAAACTAACACACACAATTAATTTTGTTTAAATTATAGTAGACGACATGGACTTTCCTCCGCCTGCGCATCCCGAAACCTGCCGAGGATCAGCTACTAGTGTTGCAGGGCGACCATAGGTCCTCCTTTGTATGGGAGGGACAGCTATCGATGCAGCCTCTCCACCCCAGAAGACCTGACGATTTGTGGGAGTTCATCGGGGAGCATCCTTTCCATGCCCGCGTAGTCGCGCGCCTACAGGCTACGAGCTTCTATACGATTTTTGAGCTTGGACGAATGCAGCTTGATTGATCTCTCATCACGGTCTTGGTAGAGCGGTGGTGACCGGAGACGCACACTTTTCACTTGACCACTGGAGAGGCCACCATCACGCTGGAGGATGTTCAGGTTTTGCACGGGCTGCGCGTAGATGGACGGGCCGTAGCACTGCCCCAGTACATTAGATCCATGACGCGTGCACAATTTTTGGATATGATGGGGCATTTTACTGGTTATAGACCTCAGGGTGACGCTGGGGGCAGTCGCGTTGCTTTGTCAGCCATCAGAGATCATATGGCGTTTTTGCACCCAGACATTACCGGCGAGACGGAGGATCTCCATATTGAGAGGTACACGCGGTTGGCGCTGCTCCTGCTTTTCGGGTGTGTCTTATTCCCGAACACTTTAGGGAGTAAAGTGAGTATGCGCTTTCTCCATCATCTTCAGCAGTTGGATGGTTTACCCCAGTACAGTTGGGGTGTTGTTGTTCTCGTATACCTGTATAGGAGCATGTGTCGGGCGAGCATGGGCCCAGCGGTGGATATATGTGGTTTTCTGCCCCTCCTATAGGTGACAACATTTTCGAATACTCTGTTCATTTCTCCGAATTCTATATGGTCGAAATGACTCATAAATTTTACATCAACCTTTTATCTTAGGTTTGGGCCTGGCAGCGGATCATGCCGTTGCAGCCACCTCTACCACCACTTGCGCCTGGTGAGGCTTATCCGTTTCTCCCTCTAGCTTCTAGGTGGATTCTCCAGCGTGGGAACTCCCGAGGGACCGATGCTCATCATAATCTCTCCCTTATCAGGGATGTGCTAGATATGCTGGTGGACGGACAGGTAAATATGTACCTACACTTACTTGTTTTAAATTGAGTTGTGTTGCGCATACTCACTTTTATGTTATTATTTGGTAGTTCATCTGGACGCCATACAGCGAGGATTTGCTAGCTCAGCTGCCCTTTTATTGCTCAGTCGATCGACTGCTTTGGAGCACCTCCGTCCCGATGATCTTCTTCGATATGGTTGAGTATCATGCCACAGAGCGTGTGCTTCGCCAGTTTCACCGTCCCCAGCCTATACCGAGGGAGCCTGGATGGGTGACTATACACTATCAGCGGGATGACCGTGCCAGGCTGGACGATATATATATGGGATGGCTAGAGCAGCAGGTCCATATTTGGGAGGAGCAGCGAGCTGACCATATTCCGCCAGCACCTACATTTACCCAGGAGGCCACTATTCATATGTATGTGTCATTGTACCGCCGTCACACCCGCCGTCATTGTAGTGAGGGCTCCCCATCGTCTTCCGCCATCAGCATGCAATGTCCACATTTGAAGCTCATGCCCCATCAACCAAGTATAGGCTCGTGGTTCTAACTGCCGGATCGCTTCCATGCGCCTCGTGAATTTGCACTGCTGGTGCTCAATTGCAGCCATCCACATTAAGTCATGCAATGCCTTCTCAGGATATTTCTTCTGGAAATTGGCCTTCAGGTGACGCACACAGTAACGATGGTATGCATATGGTTCCTGCCATTCAGGCAAGTGACGTACAGAACTTAAAATACCACCATGCCGATCAAATATTAGACAAATACTTGAACGTTGTTTGACAACGTACTGCTCAAGTGGTTCAAAAAAAGAGTCCATGTCTCTTCACTTTCGTTGTCACATATGGCAAAAGTTAGTGGAAATATTTGCCCGTTGGCATCTACTGCAACTGCAATCAAAAGCTTAATATCATACTTTCCATAGACATGAGTATCGTCTATGGAAATAACAGGACGACAATGCACAAAACCATCAATTGCTGGTTTAAATGACCAGAACACATAGTTGAAAATATATTCGGGTTTGTCCGGACTCCGCTCACGCCTCCATTCAACAACAGTCCCGGGGTTAAAGTGTTGCAGTGCGGTCATGTACCTGAGCAGATTTGAAAAAGACTTATCCCAATCGCCATAAATAAGTTCAAAGGAACGTTTGCGACCGAGATATGCCTTTCTTTTGGTTATAGTACAGCCATACTCCTGGTGGACGGCTGTAATACACTCTTTAATCTTGAACCTAATGGACACTTCCAAATATGGAATCAAGACAAGAGAAATCAAGTCCACATCCAAGTTGAAGTGATTCTCATTGTATGTGTCCATTTCACATCTGTGCTCGCTAATAAATTTACCCACTTTCCACAAACCTGATTTCTTCTTGGTGGCACGCAACATCCAGTGACAACCCATAAAGTCTCTACGACATACAGCCTTGTATTTCTCCGTAGTTGACTCACTTACCGTCATCTCACGACATTCTCTTATATTTTTACAGCCCTAATTAAGCGAGCTTTATCAGGGAAATACATGCCCTTTGTCAGAACAGCTGGTCTAGACTCATCCCACATCGCTGACCGAAATTCATCATCATCCCTTGTGAGGGCATCCACGTTCGGCATGTTTGGCAAATTATCAAGGTAGGGAATATTCCGCTCATGAAATGGCACATGGGACTCGTACACTCTTGGTCTAGCGGGAGGTGGAGGAACATGCTCCCTCGTCAGCTCAAGTTCAACATTCACTTCCTCCTCATCATCACCCTCATCATGGAAGGGCGTGTCATCCCCAGACTCATCCGCATTGTTGTCATAATCACTATCATCTTCCTGACTCTGCGCATCTGCCAAATCACGAGTAAATACGTCGTCTATGGGCAACTGTGCGAGGTCAGGAGCTTCAAGAATCTCGTTTTCACTGCACAAAAATAACAAAATGATAATATACCCAACTAGATAAATACTTTAGATATAGCTATATCACTTTACTTACAAGTCGTACTGTCTTGACGTTTCATGATAGATATTTTCTTGTTGGTGATGACTCCCGGATGGACCACCGTGGTCCAATACTCCAGAACTACGCATATTCCAACTAGGGGTGGGGTCATAACTTGTAAAATTCGTATCCGGATGGTACCCCCTATGAAAAATATGAGTGTTAATACAAATCCAATTAAAACATAAAATAAACATCGCTAAAGCGTAGTAAAATTGAAGTTTACCAGTCGTCTTGTTGATTATATAAAGTCAAAAAATTATTTTGTGGTTGTTCATTCGCCGGTGGTGACAAGTTTAAATCAAGGCAAGCTCATCAGCAATCTGTCCGGCAAAAACTGCTCCAGAATAACCACCCGATGACTGAGGGTTATCCCTACTATGCACGCCCTCATTATTGGGAACATCTTCCACCTTGATGTACATTTCCAATAATTTTATTACAATAAATTCCCTGTATTCATCCGGAATCTGCAAAAAATCTCTAAGAGTTTCATCATACTCGATGTTAAACTCAGAATAATAAGTAAACCCCTGCGGAGTCACTGAATACGAAAATCTATCGGTTATTTTAAGGTTAACCGAACGCCTCCTCTCATTCATTTTTTTTACGTAACAACGATACCAATTTATCGTACTCCATAGTAAGCGGCAATTTAACATGACATTGTGGAGGTGAGCTATACCTCACAGAGTTATTCTCCAACACAACCTCACCCGCCCCAATATAGTGAAACCCTTATTTTTGTCACTTCAGACATTGTAAAAAAATGATTGATAAGAAGAAGAGAGAAGTATGAACGTAAGTTTGAAGTAAAGTATTGAATGAATTTTCATAAAATTGAAACGCCTTTAAATAAGGCAAGTCCGACGTTGGGGTGTAGAATTTTTCTATGTAAAACGCAGTACAATACTACGTTTTATGTATTGAATTATTGTTATGTTAGTTCATTATTGGTGGGGCCAAAAACCAGAGTAAAACACAGTATAATAATACGTTTCAGTGTAAAACGCAATATTATACTGCGTTTTACAAATTTTCTTAGTAAAACGCAGTATAGTACTGCGAATTACAAAATTTTTTTTTAAGTAAAACGCAGTACTATACTGCATTTACTTTAATGGCTAAATTTCGTTAAAGTAATTCGCAGTATAGTACTGCGTTTTACTCATTTATGTAACTTTTTTTTAAGTAGTAGAAAAGTATTTTTTGTCCAAAAAATCATCAAAAAAGTTTCGGACTCGTCAAAATGGCCTCATGACCACTTCAACTTGTACCTGATTGCCAACCCAATAAAGAAACTTACAACTTTCTCATTTGAACACCTCAACTATACATATATAAACTAATAAATATATTTGACCATTATCTATGCTTATGTGGCATGTGATATGGCTAAAGTGCGTGGAACTCACATAATTAGCGCATGTGAGTACGCTAATTAAAATCAAAATAATAATAATAAATGAAAAAGAAAGGCCCACAACTAGGGGTGTTCATGGTTTGGTTTGGATCGGTTTTTTCCTAAAAAGAAACTAAACCAAGTAAGTCGGTTTTTCAAATATTAGAACCAAACCAAACCAAATCAAACCAATTAAGTCATTTTTTTCTCGATTCGGTTTATGTCGGTTTTTCGGTTTTATCGGTTTTTTTCTTAAATATAAGAGATACATTACCAAACACATATTTCGGCGACCATATTTTTAACGTAACACTATCAAATCAATTGCCCTTTGAGAAATCTATTATTTACCAAGATATATTGATGATAATTGAATCAAATAGTGATGAATAACTTAAGGACTCAATTAAAAACATATTACTTTTAATATGAAATAGATTCTTATACTTAACAAAAGAAAACTACCAATCAAACTAGAATGTAAAGGTAAAGAACTGTACTAAAAGTGCAAACGATTAACATTTACTATAAATTTTTTGAAACTTTGTATAAAAATATACATATATATAGGTGTAATTCTAAATTTAAAATAGCTACTCCTATATTCGGTTTGGTTCGATTTTTTTTATTAAAATCAAAACCAAACCAAATTTGATCGGTTTTTAAATTTCAAAACCAAAACCAAATCAAACCAAACCAAAAAGTATCGGGTTTTTTGATCGATTTGATTTGGTTTTCGATTTTGTTCGATTTTTCGGATTTTCACGAACACCCCTACCACAGCCCATCTCTTTCTTTACCATCACACCCTTTCCCCTTTCTGCCTCTACCACTACGCCAACCCCCCCCCCCCCCCTCCCAAACCAAAAGAAAAATCATTCATTTTCTTCCTCTTACCTCCAAATCAAACCCACAACTTTTCGGTCGTAAGTATCTTTCAATTTTCTCTCAAGCTATTCTTTCACTGAAAGCCAAGACTATAGTTGAGAGGGAATTAAGAATTCAAAACTTATATGCCAATTATCGAATTAGACAAAAACAAAACAAAAATTAATTTTGGAATTCCAGGAGAAAATCAACGATGACTTCAAAATGGGGGAGCATTCTGGTGTAGTTTTGTGGTGGTCCATAGGTGGGAAGGGAGTGGTGAGCTTGTGGTTTTAGAGAGAGAACAACTAATCGAGTTATCTTTGTTGCTTATTTTTCCCTTTTTTCTGGTCTATGCACAGATAAATTCTAGTGATTTTGACTTATTTGTGGTAGTGTGATAGTGCTGGCGGTAGAGATGTGAGTGACGAGTTGATGTGGTGTGTTTGGGTGGCATTGGGAAACAATTGGGGTTGGCTTATCTGTAGAAGGCCATGAAAAAGAAAAGTAAAACCATGAAACTAAAATATGATAAATTTGTTAAAATAAGCAGGACCCACAAATTATACATGTCAAGCAACAACTAGTCCTAGAATATGACGTGTTATAATGTCAGAACATTTGATATACACGCTTCATTTGAGAGGTTTATTGGTTCACAAATGTATGAGTTGAGATGTTCAAATGTGAAAGTTATAAGTTACTTTACCGAATTGGTAATCAGGTATAAGTTTAAGTGATCAGGAGACCATTTTAACTTTTAAAGTTGCTTTTCGAAAAGCAAAAATAAACAAATTTTTAAGCTAGGGCAAACAAGCTCTTACTATTGCCAACCAAATGCTGCATTAAGTTATGCGAGATTTTTAAAATTATACGACCAACCAAAAGCTGCATTGCAGTAGTTATACAATATTATTTTTCTTAATCAATATAGCCAAACATTGTATAATTGTTCTAATATTATGATGTATTTGTTTTCCCAATCCCTCCTACCAATCTACCACTAAGAGAAATAAGACACTCATCTTTCGTTTTCTTTTCTTGAAGACCAGAAATGTCCCCCGCCAAAAGGTTGTTCGAACAATCTAAAAAACAAAAAAAAAACAAAAAAAAATAGATAGCTAGTAGAAACGAGCTAGCGTTTTGCTAATATCGGTTACATGCTAACATATTAATTAATTACGTCAACTCGAGATATACACACACAAATAAAATTCACACTACTGCTTCAAGAATTAGTTGATGCAGCGGTATCACTACCTACTTAAAATCCTAAATTTTGTCTTTGCATTGTCATCATCTTTTAACTGATTAGACAACGTGTTGTTGTAAAAGTTAAACACAAACGCAATTTGTTACTTAATTTACTTCAAATATTCAACCGTGTAATGTACATAAATATGTTTGCACTTGTGGATTCCTCCATACTAAGTAAAAGTGTAATCCACTGGACCAAACTATTTAGTAAGTGAATGTTCAAAGCTTTCCATAAATAAAGCTGCAAGTAGTGATAGCCAACCAACTCAATGGCTTTGACAGTTTCGTCTTCTATTTCCATTATCTTCTTTGCATTAAAGGAGGAACAATTAGAAAATTCGTTCAAGAATCACATGAAACCAAAAATTCCCCTCATGGTATTGGCAAATTACTCCTTCCGTCCCATTTTAAATGTCGCTTTGCTCAAAAAATTATCCCAAAATATTACCGCGTGCTTTAAGAATTCAAGACTAAATTTGTTAATTGTTTTTAACTATTCCCTTAATATTAAAGAAGTAGTAGTTCTTTTTTAATACTGCTTTCAAAAAGCTTTTAATTGGGGTAACTTAGTAATTATATCTTGTATTTATTATTTTTTTAATAAATTTTAAAAAGCTAAAGCGATCATTAAAATGGGACGGATGAAATAGCAAATTTTACTACTTAGGATCGACCTGGAGACTCGTGGAGGAGGACATGGCGTAAACAGTAGACTTGATTTAAGGGTAATTAACATACTTCCTTTATTCACTATTTGATGAATTTATCAATCACATGCAACTAAGAAGAAGAAATTAGAGATGAAGAATCGAGAGAGAATTTTAGAGAAGACCAATGCTCTGTTTTCTGCTATATGGAATGAACAAGAAGAAGCTTTTACAGTGTTTTAACTAACTCACTAACCACCTAATGAGAGCTGTAATCCATTAGCTAATCCACTAACTAATACACTAACTATAATTAACTTAACTAACTGTAATTAAGCAACTATATTTAACCTATATCCTTTACACCTCCCCCCCTCAAACTAGGACTAGGAAAAATATTGAGAAGTCCTAGCTTGGACAACAAATATGAGTGTTGAAGTCGACCAAGTCCTTTTGTAAGTATATTAGCTTCCTGCTTTGCTTTAGGACAATAGAGAGTTGAAACCAATCCTTATTGAATCTTTTCACGGATGAAATGGCAATCAATATCAATGTGCTTTGTTCGTTCGTGAAAGATTGGATTGGCAGCAATAGCAAGAGCTGTTATCACTATAGATAGGCACAGAGGAATTATATTGCACTCCCAGCTCCTTGAGTAAATCAAGAATCCAGAAAATCTCCGCAACAGTGGAAGCTAGGCTGCGATATTCAGCTTCAGCTGAGCTCCTAGAAATAGTGGATTGTTTCTTAGACTTCAAAGATATCAAGGAAGAACCAAACTTAACAAAGTAACCTGTAACTGACTTGCGTGTATTAGGACATGCAGCCCAGTTTGCAACAGAATGCTGATAGTGATTCAGAACAATGAGCAGTCACGAGAACTCCCAACCCAGGACTATTCTTGATATACCTGACCACCTTGAGTGCAACTTCCATATGAGAGACTTTAGGAATATGCATGAATTGGCTTAAACTCTGAACAGTAAAAGAAATATCTGGCCTTGTGATAGTTAAGTAAAGAAGCTTTCCTAAGAGTCTTTGATATGGTCCTGGTTCAGTCAGTGATGTGTCATCAGATGAACCTGTATGAGTGTCAAATTCATTAGTTGTTAGCTTCACATTAGGCTCTATAGGACAGGATACAGGCTTGGAACCTTAGAGCCCCAACTCAGCTATGAGTTCTAGGGCCTATTTGCGTTGGTGCATCAGTATATCATCATTGTTTCTTGCAAACTCTATGCCTAGGAAGTACTTAAGCTCCCCTAGGTCCTTGATCTTAAATGAGGCTTGCAAATCATCCTTAGTCTGTTTGATCATGATAGGGCTATCACCATTGATAAGAAGATCATCAATGTATACTAGAACAACCACCATGTGATTTGATGTTCTTTTAATGATCAGGGAGTAATCCAAGTGACTCTACTGAAAACCAGCATCCAATAAGGCTGATGTTAGCTTGAGGTTCCATTGTTCGGATGCCTGCTTAAGTCCATAGAGAGACTTAAGCAGTTTACAAACTTTGAATTTGTCTTTTGATCCATTGAAGCCTTGAGGTATTTCTATATACACCTCCTTAGATAGATCCCCCTACAAAAAAGCATTGTATACATTCATTTGATGAATAGACCATTATCTCGATGCTGCAATAGATAACACACTTCTAATAGTAACCATTTTCACCACAGGTGAAAATGTTTCTTGATAGTCCAAACCTTCTATCTGATTATACCCTTTAGCTACCAAACGAGCTTTGAACCTTTCAACTTCTCCTGATGCTTTATATTTGATTTTGTATACCCATTTGCATCCTATTGCCTTCTGTCCTTGTGGCAAGGATACCAATTCCCAAGTCTTATTATCCTCCAGTGCCTTGATTTCTGCCTGCATTGCCTCTATCTATCGTTTGTCTTTTACTACCTCTGAATATGATGTAGGTTCCACCTCAACTGCAAAATTAGCCAAGTAGCTTTGGTATTTTGAGGAAATTGCTTTATATTCAATTACTTCTGAGATAGGGTATCTGCAACAGCTTGCAGTACTTCGCTTGTCATTTCTAACATAATCCTTAAGCCATATGGGAGACTTAGATACTCTTGATGACTTCCTTTTTCCTCAACATTAAGTAAAGCACAAGAATCTCCAGAACTCTCCACATTGTTATGTTCAACATGATATGGAAATGTTCTGTTCATCTAAAAGAGCAGGAGTCACAGTAGGTGAGCATGACACATTGGTTGCAGCAGGAGTCACAGTAGGTAAGCATGGCACATTGGTTTTTCAAAAGAGTTTTGGTACTCTTCTCAAACTGTCTTTTACCACCAAACTATTTCCTGTTTCAGAAAACCTTTTCACTCCTAAAGTCATCTCTATACTATTTTCAAAACCTTTTCAAAACTATGTTAAGCACTGTCACTTTACTCTTAGAATACTAGGTTCTGCCCCTCTGATATGTTTACTGCCTTGAGATCTCTCTGAACTATGGCATTTCATAGATTGCCTTTCCATACTGCACCTAAATCAGTTATTATTTGAGAAAAGGTCTAGGTGTGAGCACTTCCTGGGATCCTTGAGGTCCTTAGGGAACTCTGACACACCTAGACATGAAATTGGCTATGGAACTTTGGGCATTTGAGGCTATTGGAGGCTTGGAAATCATTTGGGCCTACTGCAGGCTCCCTATAGATTAATTTATGTCCTATTTATGTAATTTTTATTCAATTCATTGATTTGTACTAATTATTATAAACAAACAGTGGGGTGATTGGTGAAAAGGGGAGGGTAGTTATATATGTTAGGTAAAATTGGGTAGATATCATGCCTATAGGGTCCATGTTGATTCAAATGTATTTGTTATGTTTGCTTTACTTCCACACAATTAAAAACCATGCCTATAGGATCTAAAAATGGCTTTAATAATAGAGATCATGTCTATAGGGTTAAAATCAGCTCTATAGAAAGCATGCCTATAGGGGTTACGCTTTGGTTAAATGAATGCTGCTTATTTTACCTCATGCTCAATTAGTAGCCATGCTTATAAGACTTAAAACAGTTCAGTTAGAAGGTCAGTTCAGTTCATGTTTATATATTCTGAATTGGTTTAGTTAATTAATCTATCTGCTTCTCTAATAAGTTTTCAAACACTGCTAGAAAGCATGTCTATAGGATCTCAAGTTGTTTGTTTAAAATTGATCATTGTTTTACTGTATTCCTAACCAATATAGATATCATGCTCTTAGGACATCACTATTATGCGCTTAGGCAAGCCTATAGGGTGATTAAAATTTTGCAACCGCACTTTGTTATTTGAGACTGCTCACATTCAATAGGTCTAAAATCAGTAGGCAAGCAGAATAGGTCTTTGACACTTTGTCTTAATTCAATGTTGTATAATCTCTGCTCAACTAGATATCATGTTCTAGGGTTTTTCTCTTAAATACTTAAAACTGTTGTTTGAGACGTGCACTTACTTGTTATGTTTGTAGGGGTGAATGTGAGCCTGTGTTTGTTCTCTTTAAATACAGTCCTAATTATTTTTTTGATTGACGCCTAGACTTTTATCCTTTAAAACCTTAGAATATTCTAGAAATACTTAAATTAAAGGTCCTAAATACCTCCAGGGCCATAAGGAAGGGACGGGTAGTGCACGTATAGGACATCTATCAAGGTTATTAGAACGCTTTAAGCTATGACCAAGGGGAGGAAATTGGGTAGTAAGGATATAATGACTACGCACTAATGTCACGTGTAGCCCCTCATCGAGGAGTGATTACCGGGCATTGTGTGGGGTGATCCTGTAGGCTAACCAACCTATGACCCCTCTTTTCCAATTCCCGTTGTTTAAATAAATTTACTTCCCTTTATATATGTGCAACTTGTTCAAACCTTTTCTTTTATTTCATTACTTGAATCATACATGTGCTTAGAATGTCAAAACATGCCTTTACTTGCAAGTACATGTTAAAACTGTTTATGTATTAAAATGACTAATTCACATAGTTTAAGTTCGGTCGGGATCCACCGTTGTGAACCGCGAGGGGTGCCTAACACCTTCCCCTCGAGGTTATTTCGATACCTTACCCTAAATCCCTGGTAATGCAAACTAGTATAAGAGTTAATCGCTCTACGTGCCCTAACGCACCATAATCCGTTAGGTGACGACTCTTCAAATACCCAATTCCTAAAAGGAAATGAGTTATTACCCCCATGAATGTCGAAACCCGAACTTTTCTCCGCGGAGGAAAAAGGGGGCGTGATAGCATGGCGACTCTGCTAGGGATACCTTTAGGCTTTGACCATGACGAACTTATCTTTTGTGAATTAGTCCAAGCATGCCTTATCTCGTACCCTTTCCTCTTATTTGATTTTAATGTCTATTTTTTAAAGCATTTATGATTTCTTTTATTCCTGAAACTGACTTGTTTCCTTATTTTCTTTTTATGTAACTGTCTTTCAATTATTTAAATATTGCATTTATTATTCTTACGTGCAAATACTTGACTACATGCTATTTATTGCTGTATATATCATGATCCACATCATATTCCACTCGTGCATATTAAATCCTATAGCAACGCTTGATGAGTGGTTGCACTCTTTCTATTTATTACCCTTAAATTCAAAAAGGCTTATTTGCGGTAAAACTAGCCGATCAGCGATGCAGTCGACGGTTCCGTGCCTTTCCCCCTTAAGTTGTCTGCTTGAGGGTACCGGTCTAAACCCTCATAGTAACCTTACTCTGATTGAAATTGTGTATGCATCATGGTCAAACCTAGTCAGATTCATATGTTGTTCACATAATGGTCCTTTAAGACAAGCCTTATCCAAAATTCCACCGGGGTTTCCATAATCTCAATGGACACAACCATGTTCTATGCATTAATTTGGAGAACCAAATGCCAATATGCTAATCATGAATGTATAAATAGTCGAGTCTGATGGGGGAGAAGGGCCTAACCTTTTTGTTTTGCAGAAAATGAGGCACGAGGTCCCCAGATTCGGTATGGTTAGCAACATTTCACCATTGCTGCTAGATTGGTGAGAGGACCTTTCCTCAAGTGACAAGAAACATGTAAGAAAGTACCTGGGTAACTTACCTTCCCTGCTAGACATTCAGCCAAACAACAGGTTGAAAGAGGCTGCCACTTTGTTCTGGGATAGTGAAAGGTCTGTGTTCTGTTTCGGCGACATAGAAATGACTCCACTCCTAGAGGAAATTGGGGGACTTGCGGGATTGACCTGGGATAGCCCTGGGTTGTTAGTACCAGAGAACCGTACTAGCAAGGGGTTCTTAAAGATGATGGGGTTGAAGAAAAATGCTGACTTGGGATGCCTGGAGAAGTCCTACATACCCTTCGAATACTTGTATGAGAGATATGGCCATAGAAAGTCCTACCGTACCTTCCACGGCGAGCTCTCTATCACTTCTCTAGGACACATCCACCGCAGAGTGTTCGTGTTCATCGTATGCTTCTTGGGATTGATAGTATTCCCAATGAAAATGGAAAGAGTCCACACTAGCTTGGCCATGGTCGCCAAGATTCTGATGGAAGGGATCGATGGACAAACATACACTATAGTCCCCATGATTATAGCTGACATCTATAGGGCTCTGGAACGTTGTAAAAGGGGGATCAATCATTTCGATGGTTGTAATCTGTTGCTGCAGTTATGGTTATTAGAACATCTTCAGAAAGGTCATTATCGCCAAGAATTTCCGCGAAGGGCTTGGAATGACCATATTGCCTTCCATCACCCCAAATGACTTACATTCTGAACAGGTTTGCTCAGCCAGAAATTGCCAAAGAGTGGGTAGAGTTCTTCGATAATCTGACCGAGGAACAGGTGCAATGGATGTTTGAATGGTTCCCAATAGACGAATTCATCATCAGATCCAAGGACGCTCCACACTTGGTGCTGATTGGGTTGAGAGGGCTATACCCTTATGTCCCTATCTGAATCATGAGGCAAGCAAGCAGGAAACAGGTTGTACCCAGGATTGCCAAAATGAGCCATTTCAAAGCAGACTTTCAGGATGATGATGTCTCTTACAAGTGCCAAGCTCAGCACATGTGGCACTGCAAGATCATTGTGAAAAAGAACACCGTTGAGCCAGACAAGTATCATGCGGGGTGTGAACCTCTCTACCTAGCATGGTTAGAGGACAATCTGAAGGGGATGGTGAAGCTAGGAACTGGTCGAGGGAATAAGATCATAGACAAAGAAGCTGAGGCTCAAGTCAAGTACAATAGGCTGCGCAAGAGGGTCCACGACTCTGAGAATGAGCACCGGGAAATACACGAGAGATATATGAGGTTGATCGACGAATGGAAAGAAATGGCTGTCACTTCCAACACAAAATTGGAATATCTAGAGCGAAGATTAGGGGAGCTAGAGGGAAAAGTCATAAAGAGGATTGAGGATTGCTAGAATGTTGAAGGAAGTGAAGGAGGACATCTGGCCAGAGCCTACCTGCTGCTTGATCTGCGCGAGTTGGGGAACCTGTACGATGGAGTCAAGAAGATCAAATCTGGGGAAGGTCCTTCTGGGACCAAGTAGGATAGATTTATTTGCTTTCCTAAATATAATAAGGTCAAGTGCCAATAGTGACTTACTTTTCTATTGTCTTAGTGTCGTTTTGGGATTCGTCTGTTTTCACATTTTGAATTGAAGCATTTACTGTCATCTAAAGTTCTCCAAATTTATTTATCTCTAGGCCTACCTCGGTCACAATGAGGCTCCCAAATTAGGACATGAATTTACATTCCCGCAGTATGTGTTTAAATATTGCAAACATTTCAGAATCCTTACTGACTTGTTTACCTTTTCGTTTTTTTTCTTCTTTATTTTCCCATCCACTAAGGTTGGTTCGATCATACTGGCATCATCAACATATCACACCAGATCCAGAGGCCCTCACCTCCTCCTCCTCCAAACAATACAAAAGGCAAAGGAAAAGCAACAGTGGATGATTTAAGTGGTATTCAAAAGGAGAATGTCGAGAACGTAAAAGCTTCAGATGGCCGTAGTACCTCGGCACCGAATGATCTAGTCTTGAGGTTGGAACAAAAGATATTAGATCTACAAGGAGAGCTTGAGCAGGTCCGCAACTTGGCAAACTTGTCACTCACCCTAAATATCCCCGACATCAACCAACAAAACACAAAGAAACCAGCACCTCCCCAAAGCACACCAAACCAACATCCGCAAAACCCTTCTGCACAACATCAATATGCAAACCCACCCCAAAATCTCAATCCCCTACCAATACCAACTCCGCCACAACACCACCATCAACCAATTCATTACCTACCAACCTCCATTTATCACACTTCTCAAAACACACCACAACCCATTTCCGATCCTCAAAACTCTACTAGTGACCACCACTACACCCAGGTACCGGGCACTCACCAAAAAAACCCCATATACGTGGAAACCGTGCCTAACTCTATCCAACCAATCTCCTACATCCCAGAATCCTCCGAGAAGGACCTGCTCATTCAAAACATGGTTGAAGAACTCAAGAAGTTGACAAGCCGAGTTCAAGGTGTCGAAGGCGGCAAAGGAATAGAAGGTTTGAACTATGAAACCTATGCATACATCCATATGTAAAACTTCTAGATGGGTACAAACCTTCCAAGTTCGATATGTTTGACGACACAGGTGATCCTACGGTCCATTTGAGGACCTATTGCGATAAGCTTGTCGGGGTCGGGAAAGACAAAAAGATTCGGATGAAACTCTTTATGAGAAGTCTTACTGGAGATGCTTTGTCTTGGTAAATCAACCAGGATCCCAAGAAATGGTCCAATTGGGTGAGTATGTCATCAGATTTCATGGACCGGTTTAGGTTCAATACAGAGAACGCACCAGATATTTTCTACATCCAGAATTTTAAGAAGAAACCCACCGAAACCTTCCGGGAGTATGCTACTCGTTGGAGGTCGGAAGTGGCCAAGGTCAGGCCATCTTTGGACGAGGAACAGATGAACAAATTCTTCATCAGAGCACAGGATCCGCAGTATTATGAAAGATTGATGGTTATTAAAAACCATAAGTTCTCTAATATTATCAAGTGGGGAAATAATTGAAGAAGACATCAAAAGTGAGATGGTAACGAATTTTGAGGCATTACAGGCCACAAACAAGGCATTACAATCAGGCGGAATATCAAAGAAGAGAGACGTTGGGATAGTAATGGTGGCCCAGGGCCCAAAATTTCCACTTACCAATCAAACACCTCCACCCATATATCAAACACCTCCACCCACATATCAAACACCTCCGCCAACATACCAAGCATCACCACCTACATATTAGCCTTCATCTCCTAGATATTCCCAACCAGCCACTGTCTATCACACCTATAAATCCCAACTATCCCATTTCCAATCACCTCCAACTCGTCAAAATTTTCCAAGACCACGACCAAACTTCGACCGTAAGCCACCCAGACAATACACCGCCATTGCTGAACCCATCGACTAACTGTATGAAAGGTTGAAAGCCGCTGGTTATGTCACCCCCATTCCTGCTGTGGCATTAGAGAATCTATCCCAATAGGTCAATCCAAACAAAACTTATGCGTACCATTCCGGTATGAAGGGGAACACCATTGATGAGTACGGAACATTGAAAGATAAGATCCAGACGCTAATTGACAACAAGGTCATACAAGCAAAGGAAGTTGTACCCAATGTCCGCAACAACCCCCTCCCTGATCATAGAGGTGGTGGGGTACATGTGATAGAGACGAATGAAGAGTGGGATCCTGAGGGGTCGATTGGGCTTATTTGAGAAGGCGATGACTTTAAAGTTGCAGTCACACTTACTCCTATTGTGGTACAGACTCAGTCACCAATAGAGGTCGAGATAGCCGCACCGGTCCTATTTGAGGTAGAGGTAGCTCCACCTGCGGCCACCCCCGCTCCATTGAAGTAGAAGTGGTCACACCTTTTATAGTGACAGAATCAACCACACCTCCTTTCAACTCAAAAGTAATACCTTGGGATTACGTTGCCGAAGCTCGGTGAAAGGGAAAGGCAAAAATGGAGGAATCCGAGCTGCCCAAGGAATGACTAGGACTGGAAGAGTCTATACACCTGAACACTTGAGAGGACCAAGTAAGGATGCCACTACCAGGCAGTCTGTCATTGAAACAGGACCAGATGACCTGTAGAGGAAAGTACAAGCAAAGGAATATTCTGTCATTGACCATCTGAACAAAACCCTAGCTCAGATATCCATCCTATCACTGTTGCAAAATTTTCAGAGTCACATAAGAACGCTTTAATGGAAGTGTTGACTGAAGCTTATGTACCTAATAATATCACCTGGGGAGAGATGGCCAATATGGTAGGGCAAGTACTGGAAAGTCATAAGATCGTCTTCCACGAAGATGAGCTACCACCTAAAGGGTTGAATCACAGCTGAGCATTGCATATTACAGTACAATTTGAAGACAAATTCATTGCCAGGGTTTTGGTTGACGGAGGTTCAAGCCTTAATATTTGTCCGTTAGACACTCTGAAAAGGTTGGACAAAGGTTTTCATAAAATACGGGTAGGAAGCATGAACGTGAAAGCTTTCGATGGGTCTCAAAGAGCCACAATTGGGGAAATTAACATGTGCTTGCAGATGGGGCCAACTTGGTTCGGCGTCGAGTTTTAGGTGCTCGACATACTGGCCTCATACATTCTTTTATTAGGCCTACCATGGATCCATGTCGATGGTGATATGGCATACACACTACATCAAGTCGTGAAATTTGAATGGAATCGTCAGGAGGTGATCATTCACGGAGATGGGAGTAACCCTATTTACACCAGTCAAACCATCCCGATCATTGGACATAGAAGAAGGCTAGGAGGGGAAATCTATCATCACATTGAACGTATCAACGCCATTGAGAAAGATAAATGGTGGTACAGTAAAACAAAAAGCATATTGGCATGGTCTGGGTATGAGCCCGGCAAAGGGCTGGGGAAGAATCTCCAGGGTATCAGTAAACCGATACGGCTGAAGGGTCATGGTACTACCTTTGGGCTTGAATATCAGTACACATGGCAAGAATACAATGATTGGTCGCCTCCATAGCGCGGACTATATTACCCTCTCGAGCAACCAGTGCCATATCTAGATCAAGCTTTTCACCAAACTGATACAATATGGGGAACTGCAGAAGAGGAAGAATTAGCAAGGTTAAAGAATCTGTTCTTGGAGGATGAAGACATGGACTGCAGTGCCATAATTGAGGAGGAGGAGGAGAAAGAAGGCCTCACTATTCAAACTGTGAAAAAGGGAGCTGTTTTCAGGAACTGGACTGCCACACCATCCCGGACCTGCCGAGTCTCTAGGTAGCTTGGCAGAATTTTATTTTATTTTTATAGCCACTCTAGGCATTCAAGAATTTTAGTAACTTTGTTTTAAGATTTACTTGTTTCAAAATAAATGCTCGATTCATCGAGCCGTACTTGTCTGGATGTTTTTCAGTTTTAATCAAATGCATTCGGTCTTTATTATTCATTACTATTTTTACATTTTTTCTTTCTACAACATTATTATTACTTTTTCTAATGAACCAGTGACTGTGACATGTAATGAGGCAACACAACATGAGAATAGTGATTCAGATAAAGAAGATGAAATACCCGAGGAAATTATCAGGGAGGTTGAAAACTTTGAGAATAAGCCCAAGTCCAATCTGGATGAAACCGAAGCAGTAAATTTGGGGGACGCCAAGACTGTCAAGAAGACTCGCATCAGCATTCACTTGTCACTAACAGAAAAGGAAGAGTACATCTGTTTCCTAAAAGAGTATGAGGACATTTTTGCATGGTCATATGATGACATGACCAGTTTGAGCACGTCCATAGTAGCTCACAAGTTGCCTACTAATCCCATGTGTCCGCCAGTAAAGCAGAAACTCCGAAAATTCAAACCAGATATGAGCTTGAAAATAAAGGAGGAAGTTACCAAGTAGATCAAAGCCAAAGTTCTCAGGGTGGTTGAATCCCCAACCTAGTTAGTTAACATTGTGCCAGTTCCGAAGAAGGATGGGAAAGTCAGAGTATGTGTTGACTATCGGAATTTAAATAGAGCAAGTCCCAATGACAACTTTCCATTGCCAAACATACACATTTTGATCAACAACTGCGCCAATCATGAACTCCAATCCTTTGTAGATTGCTTCGTAGGTTATCACCAGATCTGGATGGATGAAGAAGATGCGGAGAAAATAGCTTTTATCACACCTTAAGGGGTATACATGAGAGTCTAAAGATGATGCCATTTGGTCTAAAGAATTATGGGGCTACTTACATGAGAGTCATGACAACCATCTTCCATGATATGATACACAAGGAGATAGAGGTGTATGTAGACGACGTCATTATCAAATCCAAGAGGGTCGCAGATCACATAGCGGACTTGAGGAAGTTCTTTGATAGGCTAGGGAGGTACACCTTGAAGCTGTACCCCGCAAAATGTGCATTCAGGGTTCCCGCAGGAAAATTACTAGGATTCATTGTTAGTCGTCGAGGGATCGAGCTGGATCCATCTAAAGTCAAAGCTATTCAGGAGTTACCGCCACTTAGGAGCAAAAAGGACGTGATGAGCTTCCTAGGACGTCTCAATTATATCAGTAGCTTCATAGCACAGTCCACAATCATATGTGAACCCATCTTCAAGATGCTGAGGAAAGATGCCGAGACAAGTTGGACCGAGGATTGTCAGAAAGCTTTTGACAAGATCATGGAGTACCTGTCCACACCACCAGTTCTGGTTCCACTGGAAACAGGATGGCCTTTGTTACTCTATCTATCTGTTTTGGATGGGGCCTTCAAATATGTTCTAGGAAAACATGACGAGACAGGGAGAAAGGAGCAAACCATATATTACTTGAGTAAGAAGTTCACACCTTACGAAGCATGGTACTCTCTGCTAGAACACACTTGCTATGCTTTGACCTGGACAACTCAAAAATTGAGGCATTACTTCTATGCCTACACTACATACCTCATATCTAGGATGGACCCTTTGAAGTACATATTTCAAAAACCCATGCCAACTGGGAAGTTAGATAAGTGGCAGATACTGTTGAGTGAGTTCGACATCGTCTACATAACTCAAAAGGCAGTCAAATAACAAGCATTGGTAGATTATCTTGCTAAAATACGGTGGGAGGAGAATACGAACCCCTGAAAACATATTTTCCTGATTAAGAAGTGTCGTTTGCAGGGGAAGACATTACCGAAGCATACGACGGTTGGAGGATGTTCTTTGATGGAGCTACAAATTTCAAAGGAGTGGGCATTGGAGTGGTTTTGGTATCAGAAATGGGTCAACATTATCCGGTATCTTCTAAACTCAGATTTCTCTGCACCAACAACATGGCAGAGTATGAAGCCTGCATACTAGGGCTCAACATGACAATCGACATGAACATTCAGAAGCTACTAGTAATCAGTGATCCAGACTTGCTTGTGCACCAGGTAAGAGGAGAGTGGACTTCCAAGAATTCCAAGATATTGCCATATCTGCACCACGTGCAGGAATTGAGAAAGAGGTTCACAAAGATAGAATTCCGACATGTGCCCAAAGTTCAGAATGAGTTTGCTGATGCATTGGCCACTTTGTCATCTATGATACAACATCCAGATAAGAATTTCATTGATCCCATCCCAGTAAGAATCCATAATCAGACGGCATATTGCGCTCATATTGAAGAAGAAACAGATGAAAAGCCTTGGTTTCATGACATCAAGGAGTATTTGTCAAAGGGAGAATATCCAGAGCATGAAAACCACACTCAGAAACACACACTCCGGAGATTGTCCAATCACTTCTTCCACAGGGGAGGAAATCTGTATAGAAGAACTCCCGATTTGGGATTGTTAAGATGTGTTGACGCAAAAGAATCTTCTAAATTGCTTGAGGACGTACACGCTGGGACCTGTGGCCCGCACATGAATGGTTTTGTCTTGGCTAAGAACATACTTAGGGCCAATTACTTTTGGATGACCATAGAGACAGACTGCATCCAGTATGTCCGCAAATGCTTCCAATGCCAGGTGCATGCCGACATGATAAAAGTGCCGCCAAATAAGCTCAATGCAACAAGCTCACCTTGGCCATTCGCCGCCTGGGGAATGGATGCCATTGGTCCGGTTGAGACCACTGCTTCAAACGGACACAACTTTATTCTGGTAGCCATTGATTACTTCACAAAATGGGTAAAGGCTGCATCTTACAAAGCTATAAACAAGAAAGTCGTCGCAGACTTTGTCAAAGATCATATTGTTTGCCGATTCGAAGTTCCCGAGTCCATTATTACTGATAATGCCGTCAATCTCACTAGTGATCTGATGAGAGCCATGTGTGAAACTTTCAAAATCAAGCACAAGAATTTCACAGCCTACAGAGCTCAGATAAATGGAGTCGTAAAAACCGCCAACAAAAACATCAAAAAAATACTATGGAAAATGGTAGAGAACCACAAACAATGGCATGAGAGGCTACCTTTTGCTTTATTGGGATACTACACTACAGTTCGCACATCAATCGAGGCAATTCCTTACATGTTGGTTTATGGTACCGAGGCTGTCATTCTAGCCGAGGTAGAGATTCCTTCTTTAAGAATCATACAGGAAACTGAACTCAGCGATGCAGAATGGATAAGAAGTTGCTATGAACAATTGGCCCTTATCGATAGAAAAAGGATGAATGCAGTATGTCATGGTCAGCTTTATCAAAATAAAATGTCTAGAGCTTTCAACAAAAGGGTCAAACCAAGGCAATTTGCGCCAGGACAGCTGGTACTGAAGAAGATCTTCCCATATCAAAATGAAGCCAAAGGAAAATTCTCTCCCAACTAGCAAGGTCCTTACATGGTTCACAGGGTGCTTACAGGAGCAGCACTCATACTTGCAGAGATGGATGGAGAAATCCGGCCAAAGCCAATCAATTCAGACGCAGTCAAGAGATACTATGCTTAGATTATTTACATTTCCTCATCTAGTGTAATTGAACTATGCTTGACCTGATTCCCGTTTAAGAGGGTATACGTAGGCAGCCTTATGGGTTCGGTCATATCATAAGAAAATTTCCATTTTTTCCCCAAGATAAGAAATTGGGGCAGAATTTTGAGGAGGACCCTCAAAGTTCCGGAGCAAGTCCACCCAACGCCAACATATGTCAGACAGTTAGAAATCGGTTGAGAAACAGGGGAAGAATATTGAGAAGGATTCTCAAAATTCCAAAGAGGGTCCAACAAGGCTCATTACCCGCAAACGGTCGAAGGATCGTCTACCAAACCGGGGCAGAAGTTTGAGGAGGACCCTCAAAATTCTAACATAAGAAGCTACAATGTCTCTAAAATGTGTCACAGTTACTAGTTCATCTAAAAATTGCTTGATATATCAATATATTTCTAAAATGACTCTATTGTTATCAAAAAATTGCATATTTTTGAAAACTTTATTTCCGTAACAGTCAGGAGGTACGCAGTGAAACTTGAAAAGGCCTCCAAAACGGAGCAAAGCAA
Source organism: Nicotiana sylvestris (assembly GCF_000393655.2). NCBI lineage: Eukaryota > Viridiplantae > Streptophyta > Magnoliopsida > Solanales > Solanaceae > Nicotiana > Nicotiana sylvestris. The sequence goes on from NC_091058.1 coordinate 139,380,279, forward strand.
GGCCAGCAAACGAAGGCACAAACCAACCTCCCCTCACAAAACTTACAAATTTTCTTTGAACGCAGGCATATTTGACGTAGCGATGGCATTCACAAATATGCATAAGCAAAGCAAATTCACTATCAATCCGGACATTAGAACCGAACGTATCTCCAGCTAAGAGATATACTACTCTTATTTGCTATTCGCTTTTTGCATGGGACTAAGCCTTATCCCGCATATTTGCATGGGGCTAATCCCTGCCTCCGTACCTGCATGAGGCTAATCCCTGCCTCCATATCTGCATGAGGCTAATCCTCGCCTCCCCACTTGTATGAGGCTAATCCTTGCCTCCCATATTTACATAAGGCTAATCACTGCCTCCACATTTGCATGAGGGTAATCCCTGCCTCCGCATTTGCATGAGGCTAATCCCTGCCTCCGCATTTGCATGAGGTTAATCCCTACATCCTTATATGCATGAGACTAATCCCTGCCTCCCCATTTGCATGAGGCTAATCCCTGCCTCCCTATTTGCATGAGGTTTGTATGCGGCAAAATTAGGGGGCCGATTTCTTGCTATTAGTTCATTTCAGAAGAATACCTCGAGGCCTCGAGGACGCGAAGCTATGGCCGAGTTCCCTCCCTCGAAGATTGTTGAGGCTCGACCTAAAAGGGATGCCAATCGAGGCTAAAGTAAAATGGGGATTCCCAAGGCACGCGGCTAAGTCTGACAAAGCCGGCCTGTCCGGAGCCTGTATCAAGGTGTCGCATCTAGCCGCCCCATCTCCATACCTTTACAATTAATGCATTTTGTACTATGTCAGATTTTCCCTCCTATATAAAGGGGATCATTACCACTTTGTAAAAGGTTACTGTTGCTCCAACTATTCTGCACAAGATAAATAACAACTCTTTCTCTTTTCTTTCTAGCATATTCTCCCGACACTATTGCTATTGCTTACTACTTTCATACTTGTTCTTCATTTATTGCTTGTTATTGGCCATAAATAGCCTCATTTAATTATATTCTAACTGTTAGACCTCTCTTAATTATCCCCGATATCTCGAGTCCAAGCCCAGGCATCGACCTCGAGGCCCCTCATTGGTCAGTCTGAGGCCAGAATAGTTAACCCCTCGATTCGATTATAATTTCATTTTAGCTCACATTTTATCTTTTATCTTCACATATCTAGCATCAACTGCTTTAACAACTAGCATAAAAATAGATCACGTATTTTTAGAGTCGCATCAACAAATTTAATTGTTATTACCATTTTCACGGTAAACAGTTTGGCGTCCACCGCGGGGCTAAAAATAATAGTGATTATTTTCTTGCTGGTTTCGTTATACAACGCAAGTTATCTTTCACACTTTTTCTTGTCCAAGATCTTCGATTTCAGGTCAAAATGTCTGGCTCAGTAAACAGAGTTGAGAACGACAACTTCGAGAACCACGGAGAAAACGGTGTGGCTGTTCCAATTGTTGGCGCGCCGCTGCAGAACCCCGATAACGCACCTGGGCCGATTCCAGCAGACGCAGGTTCGCAAGACGCACAACAAGTCGACGAAACCTCACACGCCGATAGGAGCATACAACATGGCGACCAACAGGAAGCCCAAAAAATCCCAAATCGGGAAGAATGGGAAGTTAGTCTTCATGTTATTTTTGAAATGTTGCAGTCACAACAACTAGCTATCGCTCAGCTGCAAAGACACCCGAAGACTTCCAGCACAATAGCATCGGAAGCTACTCCCCCGGCCGAACAGGTACCGGAGAGATCGAGCAACAACGGATCGGTAGTAGATCCTGCCATCGTAAAAATGCTTGAGGACCTCACCAAAAGGGTCGAATCGGGCGAGAAAATGATAGAAGCCAATGATAAGAAGGTCGAGACCTATGACTCCAGGGTCCACCAGACCCGGAGCGCACCCCCAATCCTGAAGGGTGTGGATTCTAAGAAGTCCGTGCAACGGCCGTTCCCAAAGGAAGCGGCTCCGAAACCCATTCCAAAGAAGTTCAGAATGCCAGAACTCCCAAAATGCAGCGGGATCTCAGATCCCAACGGACACGTCACTACCTATACGTGCGTAGTAAAGTACAACGACATGAAAGACGATAAGACCGGGTCCGTCTTACCGAAGAGGTTCGGAGAAACACTCTCGAAGGGGGCCATGTTGTGGTATCACAACCTAGATCCCAACTCCATAGATTCATTCTCCACGCTAGCAGACTCCTTTATAAAGGTGCACGCCGGTGCCATCAAAGTAGCAACAAGGAAGTCCGACATATTCAAGATTAAGCATAGGGAAATGAAATGCTGTGAGAATTAGTATCTCGCTTCCAAACAGAACGAATGGAACTACCCCCAGTCTCCGACGATTGGGTGATGCAGGCCTTCACTCAAGGCCTAAATGAATGAAGCTCAATGACCACGAGGCAGTTGAAAGAGAATCTGATCGAGTATCCTGCCGTAACCTGGTCGGACGTCCACAACCGGTATCAGTCAAAGATCAGGATCGAGGATGGCTAGCTGGGAGCCCTCTCGGGCTCAGTATACCCAAGTAGGCTCCTAGCAAAGGAATCGAAACCAAACAAAGAAAAATATCAGTTGTATATCGAAGATAGGAGGAACGCCCTGAGGCACAACCTATCTCGCAACGATTGGAGAATGGATCGAGGACAGGATCCTCGAGGACTCATCAATAGAGGTGGATTCAATGGGGACACAGGGCCAACAGGGGCACCTTGCCTATCAGAATACAACGTCAACATCGATGTGCTGGAGATCGTGTTCACCATCAGCAAAACTAGGGACACCGAATGGCCCAGGCCTATTTGGTTAGATACTTCCTAGAGGAATCACAACTCAATATGTGAACTTCATGATACGCACGGCCATAGGACCGAAGATTGCCACCAGCCTCGAAAGGAGATAGCCAGGCTACTCAATAAAAGTCACCGCCGAGAATTGTTGAGTGATCAGGCTAAAATTCAGTTCCGAGAAAGAAAGGTGGCCAAAAAGAATGAAGCAAATGAGCCACAACATGTTATCATAATATTGGAGGAGCATCGACACTCCTCAGGAACCTGTGATGAGGAGAACAAAAATATCCATCACCAGAGTAAAACTAATCCAGGGATACGTACTGGAAGATGCCCTCACATTCAGCGAGGAAGACTCCGAAACCTCGCCCCAACCGCGTAACAATGCACCGGTAACCTCTTTCCTCGTTAATTCATTGCAAATAAAACATGTCCCATGGATCCAGGTAGCTCGACCAACATTACCAGGTCGAGGGTAATAGAGCAGCTCAGATTGCTAGACCAAATCATACCCACCTCTCGAATCCTTAACGGAGTCAACACGGTGATCGAAACAACAAAAGGAGAGACCATTCTCACAGTTAGCATGGCCGGCGCAACCCAAAATGCTAAATTCCATGACATAAGGTATAATGCTTTATTCGGACGGTCGTGCACTCTTCACCAAACAATGAAATTCCCAGCAAAGGACGGAATTAAGACCGTCTACGGGGAACGACACGTGGCAAAGGAAGTGTTCGCGGTACGTAACGTAGTGCCATAACCAACATCTCCACTCTCGAAAGAGCCGAAGGATAATCAAACTACATCTTCGGCTAAGCCCGATTAAACACAGCAGAAAACCGTACCGAGTCCTCGCTCCAAACAATAGGGACACATCGGACCTCGGAACATCACCGGCGTACCCTACGATAAGGTAAGACCACCTCCCCTTTTTTCATTATTTTACACTAACCCATACGGTTAGGGCAGTCGAAAGTACTAACCCAACTCGAAGATCTCAAGGCCTTAATGGCATCCGTTGCACTCTTTTCCTTCGGCCGAGCTTCTATCCCGAAGAGGGTTTCACCGGCAAGGTTTTGACGAGGCAACATCCACGTGCTACCTAAGGAGGATCCAACAAGCGTACGAGGCTTCTTTTGCAATCAACCCGAACACTAGAGGGAACCCCCTTGAGAGGTCATCCACTCGGAAGAACCAGGGAAGAACAAACAGGATTCCAATAGGAAATGATGTACCGGGCCAAACGGTCAAATGAACCGTGTCCGTGTAAGCCGGGATCACGGTAACAAAACAATATGTACTTAAGCCAAACAATCAAAGAATATCTTTCGCCAAAGCATCTCGTGCTCCAACAAAAATTCAGCATTTTCACAGCAAGGATCCCTCCACCGAGAACGCCCCGAAATACTCAGAGACTAGCATCAATAACTCGGCACCCGCATGGCCTCAGGGTCAGAATTTCACACTCATAAGCCCTCAACGAGGCAACACAGAAATCACGAAACATCTTCAAAATGGAAAAATGTCCCGAACACTCGGAGACTGGCATTGCTAAGTCAGAAAGCACATGACCCTGGAAGAACTATCTATGGCAGCAACAAAACTGTAAGACCTCAAGCAAGGCATGAATCATACTTGTACCAAGTATCAACAAAACTATAAGACCTCAAGCAAGGCATGAATCATACTTGTACCAAGTATCAACAAAACTATAAGACCTCAAGCAAGACATGAATCATACTTGTATCAAGTATCAACAAAACTGTAAGACCTCAAAAGGCATGAAAATTTTATAAGATCTTACTACAAGCAAAAACTCAATCCCGAAGTTTAGGCTATACGTCGCATTCCTAAGACTCCCGAAAGGGCATACCCTCGATATAGACACCTAAACTACTACACTCGGGATCAAAAATGGCTCCGACCAAACACAAATGACCACGGTCATACGGCTGTACCAGCCAAATTAATGCAACTCGGGGACGTCCGACCATCGCTATAAAATCACAAGCCATTACTTCAAAAAGAACCGGTTAAACAGGCTACCCTCGACAGGCAAAAGAGCTTCGACCATGTCAGATCCAAATCACAAGGCTTCGAGCTACTCAGCCTACGAGCTAAACCTTCTGAGGTGCTCGAACATCGCCGCAAATGACTTGAAATCGAGGTTCTTCCCGAACCGACGACGAGTCAGGCAAAATCATTTCAAAAAGTCCTTAACGAGAGGAAAACAAATCCTATATATTCCTAAGGGCAAAGCATAAGAGCCATTGTCGCCAACCTAACAAGCCTCATGGCCACACACTAAAAGGTCACAACAACCAAAAACGTAAGAGCCATTGTCGCCAGCTTAAAATTTGAAAGCTTGAGGTTCAAAATAAGCTCGATTCGTAACCCGATCCGGAGACCGAACCCAAAATAGCTAACTATACATGCCTAAGGGCAAGGCGTAAGAGTCGTTGTCGCCAGCCCACGCAAATACAGAACTTGAGGGTTTATTGTGCTCGAGTCAAAAACCGACTCAGAGATTGAACCCAAAATAGTTGAAATACAAATGCCCAAGGTCAAGGCGTAAGAGCCATTATCGCCCGCCCACGCATACACAAAAGCTTGAGGGTCGAATAAGCTCGAGTCGAAGCCCGACTTGGAGACCAAACCCAAAGCAGTTGAGCAAAAGTGTAAGAGCTCTAACGCCAGCTTACATTAAAGGTCGCATCGACCGAGCTCGTAAGAGCCTCCGGACCTGCCTAATGGGCCCCAGAAGCCATGTAGCGAATCTAAGGATTCTCACCAACTCTAAAACCATCCCACCTAGTCAGAAGCGAAGCAGAAAGGGGTACATAAGAAATAAAGCTTCAAATTTTCTTTTATTCACATGAAAAAGTGCATTCTCCATCTACAAACATGCTCTGAGGGTATCGCATACAAAATGGCAAAGTCTACACCCCGTCCCTAGGGGTACGACCTACCGGCCTCATCTTAACTCTTCTCGGCATCGGACAGGAATGACCGAGCATCACGCTCGTCCGCCCTCGCTCGCGCCAGCTCTTTTGGGAGAACAAAACCCCTTGTACCAACCTCCTCGAGAACCCTTCTCCGGGATCTGCAATAAGCATATTCTTTGATCCTCTCTTCACGATCGAATATCCTCTTCAACTCGGCTTGGGCATCGGTAGCATTCTTCAAATAAATAGTCATCTCCTAATCAGCCTTAGTCCGGCTTAGTGCTGCTTCGGTCCTAACATCAACGATTGTAGCCCTGACCTTCAAAAGTTCAAATTCGAGCTTCGTGATCATATCCGCTTGAACTGAAGTGTTATTACAAGCTAAGCGGAGTAGGACCTCGAAGGCAGGAACTTTAGGCAAGGCACCTTTCTCCTCTAAAGCTTGAGCCTGCACCTGAGCTCTTAGCTCGCCACAGTCATTCCTGACTCGGTCGGCCTCACCCCTGAGGCGCTCTAGGGCTTTCATCCTTTTCTGCAGTTGGGATAGATGAAGAGTTAACCTGAGAAGTTAAAAAGCGAAATGCATACCCGCCCAGGGCGGGAAGTTACCTGCTCTATCAAATAGCTCTCGTAATTTGAGCACAAGTACGCCTCATATCGCTAGTGTGCCAGCTCAAGTTCCTTCTCCTCGCAAAGGAGCCCAAGGGACCTACCCTCACCCAGGGCTTTCCGAAGCCTGGCTTCATGATAGAGAAGCTCAGACCTTAGCCTGCCAAAGGCCTGCAAAAGAAAAACTCAATAAGGAAGGGAAGACGCAAGATTCGGAAGGCCTGTGCCAAAGCTCACCGCAAAGTGAAGTCGGTGGACTTCCTCGAAGACTGAGCACACCTCTAATAATCTAGTCTCCTTGGCCCTAGAAGAATCAGCCTGGTCGAAGCATGATTGCTCGGAGGAACCACCTCTCCAGAACCGAAAACTTCAGGTGTAGCAGGCTCGGATGATGCTTTCTCCTCAAAGACTCGGCCCCGTTTATTATTGTCGTCCTTTGGCTCGGAAGTTGGCAACCCCTCCCCTTCTCTGGAGGAGCATAGCCTCGCCCTTGGAGACCCTCCGATACTTACGACGGCAAGATTGATACAGGAAAAGGGGAAAATGTCTTCTCAAATATACGAGAGACAAGGTAAAAGTAGTGTACACATATACCATGATATTTTGCTTCCCATCTGCCTCGGGACAAGGCTCGCCACCTACGCTCGTCATAAGTTGAATGGGTCACCAGCTTCCAGACTCAACTGGGCAGATCAGGAACTTTGCCCGGCGCCCATGAAATTGCTGCAGAAAAGGAGGAAAACACGATTACTAAAATAGCATCCACCACGAGCAAATCTGAGAAAGCACGAGATATTCCAACTCATGCGTATAATTCCATTCCTTGGGTAATGGCATAAATTCCACGGGGATAACGCCAGCCGTCCAGACCCGAACGAACCGACTAATCCACTCTCAATCTCCATCTTCCTTATCATCAACAACAAAGGGCATGAACGAACGACACCGCAAGGTTAGCAGACCTTGATGATGAGAGGGTCGGTACAGCTTGACAAGATGACTGAGCGTGAATTCAAGCCCTGCCTTCTCCCCAAAGAACCCCATCATCAACAATATTCGCCAAAATGACGGATGTATCTGTGCCAAAGTAACCCGATGCTTTAAACAGAAATCGAGCATGACCCTATTAAAAGGGCCTAGGGCAAAAGAGTACAAGTACACGTTCAGGAACCCATCGGCAAAGTCCGTGATACCCTTATCTGGGGAAGCACCTGCAATGCTACCCCATCTCCCCATCTGCAGTCTCTCCTCACTAGCTCAAGATGCTCCTCTCTTGTCAAATACATAGTCTTCAAAGTGAAATCCCGTGGATCCTGGGCACTGGGAGTGGAACTCTCCCCTCTCTGCCGAGCAGACCCTAAAGTAGCAATCATAGTTATGGCAGAACTAGCAAGCTAAAGTAGGAACCTACATAAACACTTTGGTGCTAAGGTAACGAAGGACTCGATGCCGAAATGGAAGGATAGAAATCTAAAATATTGGGATCTCCCAAGAAACGGGAACATCTCCAAATATATGAGGGGAAACAGCAACGGTCCGCCTACCCAAGTTAGGCCCCGGGAGGCCAATGGCTTCGATACAAGTCTTGAGGTGGTACCCGACCTCGAGGGTTCCTCTCAAGAAGAAAGGGACCTACCTACAACACCTTAAGACATTATCTACATCAAGTTCAAAGTGAATCTCCAAGTTCCTGAAGCGGACCTTCACTCAAAGACCGCTCTCAAAATTTTGAGGGTCCCGATTACCCGAGTCTATCGGATCGCTTCAGGCTTGGTCCGGGGAACAACGGTGGGCTCGGAAAGGAGCTATTTCTATCAGCCAAAGATCGGAAAGAATGCTCGCACTCGAGTTAGATATTGACAATCGTCAATAGAGGCATACATTCAGAATCCCTGCAAGTGCACAAGAATATACAAGAAGATGGCAAGTATCAAAGGCAGAAGTTAAGAAAATATTTTTATATTCATAAACATTTGTTTACAACGGCCCTCGAGGGGTCCTTACATATGATTACAAAGCCCACAAGGGGTTTCTACACAGAAACAAAGAAGCGAAGAGGTACACGTACTAAAAGCCTAGAGCCTAGTCTATTCTCGAAGGTCCACCTCCTGCAACAACACCTTCGGACATCCTCTCTTTAGGCATGCATCCTCAAAGACAATATCTTCCGATATGATGTCTCCTCAGAAGCCTTATCCCGGCCTTCCGCACTGATCTCCCCAAAGGATAAGTTGAGAAGCAGGGAGGGATGAAAAAATGCCATTGCCCGCCAAAGGTCGAGGACCCTTACTGGCCAAGAGAACCTCATAGAGACAATAGACCTGGCGAACATCGGCCCCGCTTGCACGGCTACTTTGAATCCACTTTTTGCGATATTGGGCCGTGCAAACTACCAGCCCGGGGAGAAGTGCCACACCAAGCCAGGGTATGAAGGTGAGAAGCGGTGTATAATCCAAACCCCCCTTCCCATGAGCAGCGGTGTACAGTCCAAATAATTTCCTGAAATAGGGAAAGTCAATCCCCCGTATAGCACCATCCCGAGCCAATAGCGACAGCAATGACAGGCGTAACAACAACAACAACAACGACGACAAGACGGCATGATCTCGCTCAACAAAGGGAAGCTCAGGCAAAAGGTCACCACACGGCCGATGGGAATGTTGCCAAACAACCTTAAGGCCGTGAACTCCAAACATGGTGACCAGCAATAGAGAAAGATGGCGAGAAGAAAGGGACGAATGAATAGAGGAAGGCACTTAGATAGAAAAATAATGCTAGAATTCCCCCATTTATAGGAGATAATGACACAGTCATCAATGCCTTTGGAAGACTGACCGGTAGGTGCAATTACTGCATTCTTGAAGAACTGAATCGACTACGGTACTGTCACTTTAAAGAGCGGGAATTGATAGAGCATTGAATGGCGTCGAAAAGACAAGTCCATGGGATAACACGCTTATCGTGAAAATTCATGCCATAGATTGCATCATCGATATGATGTCGTCATAGGAAGCCCGAGGAGTCGAGCATTAGAATTGTTTCCCATCACTTCGTTCTAGGAAACGCAGAGACTATCTATATGCGGCAAAATTTGGGGGGCCGATTTCTTGCTATTAGTTCATTTCAGAAGAATACCTCGAGGCCTTGAAGACACGAAGCTGTGGCCGAGTTCTCTCCCTCGAAGCTCGTCGAGGCTCGACATAAAGGGGATGCCGATCGAGGCTAGAGTAAAATGGGGATTCCCAAGGCATGCGGCTAAGTCTGACAAAGCTGGCCTGTCCGGAGCCTGTATCAAGGTGTCGCATCTAGTCACCCCATTTCCATACCTTTACAATTGATGCATTTTGTACTATGTCAGATTTTCCTTCCTATATAAAGGGGATCCTTACCACTTTGTAAAAGGTTGTTATTGCTCCAACTATTCTACACAAGATAAATAACAACTCTCTCTCTCTTTTCTTTCTAGCATATTCTCCCGATACTATTTCTATTGCTTACTACTTTCATACTTGTTCTTCATTTATTATTTGTTATTGACCATAAATAGCCTCATTTAATTATATTCTAACAATTAGCCCTCTCCTGATTATCCCTGATAGCTCAAGCCTAAGCCTAGGCATCGACCTCGAGGCCCCTCACCAGTCAGTCCAAGGCTAGAATAGTTAACCCTCAGTTCGATTATAATTCCATTTTAGCTCGCATTTTATCTTATCTTCACATATCTAGCATCAACTGCTTTAACAACTAGCATAAAAATAGATCACGTATTTTTGGAGTCCCATCAACAAATTTAATTGTTATTACCATTTTCACGGTAAACAAGGCTAATCTTTGCCTCCCTATTTGCATGAGGCTAATCCCTGCCTCCCTATTTGCATGAGGCTAATCCCTGCCTCCCTATTTGTATAAGGCTAATCCCTGCCTCTACATCTGCTGAGGCTAATCTTTGCCTCTATATCTGCAAAAGGCTAATTCTTGCCTCCCCATTTGCATGAGGCTAATCCCTGCATCCCTATTTGCATGAGGCTAATCCTTGCCTCCACATTTGCATGAGGCTAATCCCTACCTACCTATCTGTATGAGGCTAATCCCTGCCTCCCTATTTGCATGAGGCTAATCTTTGCCTCCCTATTTGTATGAGGCTAATCCATGCCTCCCTATTTGCATGAGGCTAATCCCTGCCTCCATATTTGCATGAGGCTAATCCCTACCTCCATACCTGCATGAGGCTAATCCTTGCCTCCACATTTGCATGAGGCTAATCATTTCCTCCATATTTGCATGAGGCTAATCCCTGCCTCCATATTTGCATGAGGCTAATCCTTGTCTCCTATATGCATGATACTAATCCTTGCCTCCATATTTGCATGAGGCTAATCCTTGCCTCCATATCTGTATGAGTCTAATCCTTGCCTCCACATTTTCATGGGACTAAGCATTGTCCCCTTCGCACAAATATTGCTCTATTTCTAGTACTATCTATTTGCTTTTTAATCGGGCTAAGCTCTGCCCTCCATTTCACAAGACTAAGCCTTGTCTTGTTAACATCATATTATCGCATATCATGGGCTGAAATATCGCCAATCTATCTGAAGGCATCATAGTCTAAAAGGCATCATCCTCATAGCCGGAAGACATCATGCCATGGCCTGAGGATCCTTCAAATTTGCATATCATTATTCAAAGGCGTCATGGTTCAGAGGCACCATCTGCATGGACCCAGAACACCATTTCATGGCTTGCGAATCCCTCACTAAACAATTCATGGCCCAGGACATCATGGTCTGAGGACGTCATCCCTAACCATCCAAAGACAACTTTCATGTCCAAAGGGAATCTGCATCATGTTTAAATTTCCGCACAAATATATGTCTGTAGCATCTCTTTATCTGTAGGTAACCAGTGAGCAACCGCTATCCTAGCAGGAGGGACCTAGCTCCAGTTCTTTCAAATTATCTCAAACTTAACCGCTCACTATAACCGCTCTTGCATCTCGTGCCCGTTCTTGCAATGACTTCATCGGTATATTCCGCAATTGAATCCAGAACTACACATGACCTGATTCTTGTAAAACTAGGGATATATAGGCAACTCAAAGACCGGAGTCTGTCCTCTACCTTTCAAAACATCCCGACCGGTCAAAATTGGCCATCATTTCTTTACTCGAAAACTCTTTTATCCTTCCCAGGTAAAGAGGGGCAGCAGTTCATACCCAATTTTTCCTCATATATTTTTAATACATATATATATACTTTCAAAATAGCACATATACAGTTATAAGCATGCATAAATGTGATGACCCGGCCAATCGTCTCATGAGTTACCGCTCCATTTCCCCCATTTCAGCTTCTTTACGCTTTGTTATCCGTGTTTTATGTGATCGAGTTTATTAGTTCGAGTTCGGAGAGGATTTGGTAAGAAATGATACACTTAGTCTCTTTTAAGAAGGCTTAAGTTGGAAAAGTCAACCGGATATTGACTTATGTGTTAGAAGGCTCGGAAGTGAGTTCCGAGGGTTCGGTTAGCTTCGGGAGGTGATTTGTGACTTAGGAGCGCGATCGGAATGGGTTTTGGAGTTGTAGAGAAGATTTAGGTTTGAATTGGCGAAATTGATATTTTGGCATATATTCCAGTTTGGGAGAGACCTCTTGCAGTTGATGTTCAGGCCTTGGCCAATCGGTTCGTGAGGTTGGATATTTTGGAGCCCAGTCGGGTGTTGGCTTGTGTGGTTTCTCGGTCTTCTTTATAAGATCGCATCAGAGAGCGCCAGTATGATGATCCGCATTTGCTTATCCTTAGGGACATATTGAGGATGCAGGACCGTCGGTGATGATGGCGTGTTGAGGATGCAGGGCCGGATTTGTGTGCCCAATGTGGATGGGCTTAGAGAGCTGATTCTGGAGGAGGCCCATAGCTCGCGGTATTCCATTCATCCGGGTGCCGCGAAGATGTATCAGGATTTGAGGCAGCACTATTGGTGGAGAAGAATGAAGAAAGATATTGTGGGATTTGTAGCTCGGTGTCTCAACTGTCAGCAGGTGAAGTATGAGCATCAGAGACCGGGTGGCTTGTTTCAGCAGATGGTTATTCCCGAGTGGAAGTGGGAGAGAATCACTATGGACTTTGTGGTTGGACTTCCTCGGACTTTGAAGAAGTTCGATGCTATTTGGGTGATTGTGGATCGGCTGACTAAGTCTGCGCACTTCATTCCTGTGTGTACTACCTATTCTTCAGAGCGGTTGGCAGGGATTTATATCCGGGAGATTGTTCGGTTGCATGGCGTTCGTGTTTCCATCATCTCAGATAGAGGTACTCAGTTTACTTCGCAGTTTTGGAGGGCCGTGCAGAGAGAGTGGGGTACTCAGGTAGAGTTGAGCACAACGTTTCATCCTCAGACGGATGGACAGTCTGAGCGTACTATTCAAATATTGGAGGACATGTTGTGTGCTTGTGTTATTGACTTTGGAGGTTCATGTGATAAGTTTCTACCACTTGCAGAGTTTGCTTACAATAACAGCTACCAGTCGAGTATTCAGATGACTACATATGAGGCTTTGTACGGGAGGCGGTGTAATCTCCGGTTGGTTGGTTCGAGCCCGACGAGGCTAGACTATTGGGGACAGATTTGGTTAGGATGCCTTAGAGAAGGTGAAGGTGATTCAGGAGAGGCTTCGTACAGTGCAGTCACGTCAGAAGAGTTATGCGGACCGGAAGGTTCGAGATATGTCCTACATGGTCAGTGAGAAGGTCTTGCTGAAGGTTTCGCCCATGAAGGGTGTTATGAGATTTGGGAAGAAAGGGAAGTTGAGTCCTGGGTTCATTGGGCCTTTTGAGGTGCTTCGGAGGATTGGGGAGGTGGCTTATGAGCTTGCTTTTCCACCCAGCTTGTCGAGTGTGCATCCGATATTTCATGTTTCTATGCTCCAGAAGTATATTGGGGATCCGTCTCATGTTTTGGACTTCAACACGGTTCAGTTGGATGACGATTTGACCTTTGATGTGGAGCCAGTGGCTATTTTGGGTCGCCAGGTTCGGAAGTTGAGGTTAAAGGATATAGCTTCAGTGAAGGTGCAGTGGAGAGGTCGGCCCGTGGAGGAGGCTACCTGGGAGACTGAGCGGGAGATACGGAGCAGATATCCTCATCTGTTTGAGGCGTCAGGTATGTTTCTTGACTCGTTCGAGGACGAACGTTTGTTTAAGTTGGGGAGGATGTGATGACCCGGCCAGTCGTCTCATGAGTTACCGCTCCATTTCCCCCATTTCAGCTTCTTTACGCTTTGTTATCCGTGTTTTATGTGATCGAGTTTATTAGTTTGAGTTCGGAGAGGATTTGGTAAGAAATGAGACACTTAGTCTTTTTAAGAAGGATTAAGTTGAAAAAGTCAACCGGATGTTGACTTATGTGTTAGAAGGCTCGGAAGTGAGTTCCGAGGGTTCGGTTAGCTTCGGCAGGTGATTTGTGACTTAGGCGCAGGATCGGAATGGGTTTTGGAGTTGTAGAGAAGATTTAGGCTTGAATTGGCGAAATTGATATTTTGGCAAATTCCGATTGATAGGTGAGATTTTGATATAGGGGTCGGAATGGAATTCCGAGAGTTGCAGTAGCTTCATTGTATCATTTGGGATGTGTGTGCAAAATTTCAGGTCATTTGGACGAGATTTGATAGACCTTTTGATCGAAAGCATAATTTAAGAGTTCTTGGAGTTCTTAGGCCTGAATCCTATGTTAAATTGGTGATTTGATGTTGTTGTGAGTGTTCCGAAGTTTTGAGCAAGTTTGAATGATGTCATGAGATGTGTTGGTACAATCGGTTTGAAGTTCCAAGAGTTCCGGGTAGGTTCCGGGATGTTTTAGTGCAAAAATCATAGCTGTAGCAAGTCTGCAGGGGTTGCAGGCCCCAGAACTCACCTATGCGGTCCGCACAAAAATAAGTGCGCCCGCGGTGAGTGTTGTGCGGCCCGCACAAAAGTGGCCGCGGCCGCGGTAGGTGTCATGCGGACCGCAAAAAATGGTGTGCGGCCGCGGTGGGGAACGATCTGCTGGTCCTATTTTGGAAGCTCATATCTTTTAATCTACAAGGAATTTTGAGGTTATTCAAAAAGGAAAGTTGTAGCCCTTCGTGTCTAGTTTCCAGAAAGGTAAAGATATCGCAATTTGGACATCTTTAGCAAAAGGTATGGCCAAAATACTAAAGCCTGTCACTGCATAGGGAGGCCTGTGCGACCGCACGTTGCCTTTGCGCGGACCGCACTGGCTTGCGCGGACCGCGTGAATTTTGGTGTGGCCCGCACTAGCTGATACCTGAGGGGTACCTATAAATACGAGGTTTTGGGTTTTATTTAATATTTTAACCTAGAGAGCTCGGATTTTGGCGATTTTTCGAAGGTTTTTCAAGAAATTCATCGGGGTAAGTGATTTTAACTCAGATTTGGCTAGAATACATGAATCTATCACTGAATTCATCATTTAATTCGTGATTTGAGATGGAATTTGGGAAGAAAATTGTGAAACCTTTCAAAAATGTAAAATGATGATTTGAAGGACCAAATGGTATCAGAATTGGATAATTTTGGTATGGTTAGACTCGTGAGGGTATGAGGATTCTGAAAATGTAAATTTTACCCGATTTCGAGACGTGGGCCCGGGGCTCGGGTTTTGCTAATTTCGAGATTTTTGATATTTTTCGAATGTTTTCGCTTGGGCTTTGTTCCCTTAGCATATTGTGATGTATTCGTTCTGATTTTGGATAGATTCGACGCGCGTGGAGGCCAATTCAAGGGGCAAAGGCGTCGTGAGCTAGAGAATTAGCCAGTTCGAGGTGAGTAATGGTTGTAAATGATGTCCTGAGGGTTTAAAACCCCGGATTGCACATCGTAGTGCTATATTGAGGCAAGATACGCGCTGGATGATGAGCGTGGGGTTTTTCACTACTGGGGATTGTGACTTGGTCCATCCCGATTGATTATTTTACTGAATATTTGACTGAAATTCATTTGTTATCATCATGATTTGGGCTGATTGCCATATTTGGGCTTCGTGCCAACTATTTGAACCCTTCGGGAATTTTTATCACTGTTTTCCTTACTGCTTGACTTATTATTTGAACTCAGTCCTGTTGATATCTACTGTTTTACAAACTCAGTCACTTTTACTCAGATTTGAAACTTAAATGATATTTCTACATCATGTTTTGGGCTGAGAACTACTGTTTTACTAATGCCCAAGGGGCTTATGATGATTTCTGGACCGAGTGAGGCTGAGGGCCATATGTGAGGATATGTTGAGTGATATCAGGCCGAGGGCCTGAGATACTATTTATGCCATGCGGTGGCTTAAGTGATGTGAGGATATGCTGAGTGATGATGCCACGAGGTGGCTTGATATAGCGCTTGGGCCGTAAGGGGCCCCTCCGGAGTCTGCACACCCACAGTGAGTGCGGGTACCCATGTGATTTGAAACAGTGGTAACAATAACACTGTATGATGCAATTTGGTCAGGTAACAATGGTTGACCATTATGCTGAGTGATTGTGAGGTAGCCCGAGGGGCTGATACTGTACTGAGAGTGAGCCCGAGGGGCGGATACTATGCTGAGCGATTGATATTGTGCCCGAGGGGCGGATTTCTACTTGTTAATTACCTGTTAAATTACCTGTTTTACTTGTTTTAAAAAGGAATATCATTAGATTTCTTCACTGATTTACTGCTTTAAGTGATTTTACTGCTTGATATGGAATTGCTTTGTGCCTTTACGTGTTTTCATACTTTCAGCCATTATTTGTAATTATTACTCACTGAGTCGGAGTACTCACATTACTCCCTGCACCGTGTGTGCAGATTCAGGTATAGCAGAGTCCGCACCTGAGCGCTGATTCCTTCCAGGCTAGGCAGTGATTTGGAGTTACGAGGTAGTTGTTGACGTCCGCAACCCCCTTGTCTCTCTTATCCTCTATCATTTATGTTTTCTTCAGACTGTTGTATCGGATTCCATACTTTGTAGACCTATAGCAGATTCTGTAGTAGCTCATGACTTGTGACACCCCGGTTTGGGCTGTGTCGGGATGGTTCTTGCTGTTATAATCGTTAAATTCCGCAATTTATGAGCATTATATTATATGTTATTACTGTTTATGATGATTAACTGTTTAAAAGAGGTGTTCCATTTTGGTCTGGCTGGCGTCTTCACGAGAGGCGCCATCACGACCGGGTTTGGGGATTGGGTCGTGACAATAAACATTTTTTATAATTTTTCTATAATTTTTAAAATCAATTTATTTCTTCTCTTTTATTTATAAAATATCCAATAATTATCCTTCAAAATACTTTTGTGATGATTTAGTCATCTAAATTCTTTATTTATGCCAACATAGTGTTTAAATATTTTTAGTGCATTTTTTGTAATTATATTTATATATTTAGACTAAATTGCATATCTTTGCAATAATAGCCCATACTAATGTATAATTATATTACTGATGCATAAAATGGTCTTTTATATTTTTAAAATATCAAATAACTATTTTTAAATTATTTTAATACACGAAAATATTTTTTGAAACTCATTTACTATTTTTATAAATTGTGTAACTATTAAAAGTGGCTATTTAAAATCTGGTCTATTTTTTATTTCAATTCTAGCCCTAATTCAACCCAACACCAGCCCAATCCCAATTTAAATTTACCCATCCCAAACCTTGAAGACCCGATTCGGCCCCAAAACCCTTTAATCTCGGCCGTTGATCATAAGATCAACGGTCACAAACAACCCTTACCAAAATAAACCAAACGACCCCCACCCCCCAACACTTTCATTTTACACCATCCGCCGCCCTGAAATCCCTCCCCTCTCTCAAATTCTCTCAAACCTAACCCTAATCAAACCTCACCATCACTCATTTATGGCTATCTACGGTGGTTTCTCACCACCCCCAAGCCTCTATTAGTCTCTCTCACGTTGGCATTGCCATCTCCAGGGCCCTCAAGGGACCAGGGTTAGTTGGCTTGCATCTATGGCTCATTTCTCGCTTGTTTTAGGTTGTTCCAATATGATTCCGAGTAAGATCGTCCTACATCGACTATGATCTATAAGTTTCTAAGCATGTTTCTTCACCTCTGTATTGTTCTCCTCGAAAACCCTAATTTCTTTCTTCTGAACCTCTTAGATCTGTACAGATCTGAGATGATTTAGACTTGTTTCATATGAGTTTTACAATAATCTTGTGATTCTTTACAAGAATCATGTGATTTTCGAATGATTTTTCATTTTTCCTAAACTAGGGTTTCCGGAAATGTCTTTTCCAAAATGTTTGATGATTTTTGAGTGTTTGATCTTCTGCTTCTTATGTGTTTGACTGATTTTGTAAGTTTGCTACAACTTTAACTCGCTTATACTGAAAACCCTAATTTTCTGACATTTCTTTGTTTGCTTCTGAGTACTAGTGTACTGATTGTGTTCTTGCCTTGGTTCTTGTGATTCCTCTTTAGCCATTTGAATGTCTCGTGGTTTTCTTGTCCTAATATGCCTCTAGTGAGTTTCTTAGTTCAACCTTTCACTAATTCTATATGTTTGTGTTCATCATCTTGAATCAGTGTCGATTTAACTATTTGTTGTGTTAAAATTATGTGTTGAATCCTGACTATTCATTTCTTACCTTATTTTATCCGCTAAACCTGCTGACTCTTTCATGATTTTCTCTTTAATTGAACCCTTGATTATTCTAAAGTCCTTATTTCTTGGTTTGATTTGAACACATTTCCTTAACAAAACTTCTGTATCTTACTTCTCTACTCGGTTTAATTGAACTGCTTGCCTTAATTAATTTTCCCTTGCCTTATTTGTTATTTTGCTGATTCTTACTGATTGTTTCCTTAATTGAAACCTCTGTGTATTCACCCCTAATTACCTACTATGTACTTAAGTTGTACTCGATTTCCTTCCTTAAGTATATGTCCGCTTTTACCATTGATTGATTAGCCCTTGATTAAATGGAAGACTCACTGATTTTACATGTGATTGATTCCCTGAATTTCTCTAATTGCTACTTAATTGACCCCTTACCTTATTTTGCTAAGCTTTTGATTACTATATAAACTCCTTCCTATTCTCACCTCTAACAACGAACATTAGTTCAAAAGGCACACTTACACTCTAAAGCTCTCTTTTTCTCCTCTGCTACTTGTGATATTCACTGGTCTAGCCGGCTGAAAGCCAAGGCTAGACATTGGAACTACATCTGCTTTATATTCTGCATTCTTTTCTTCAACTAGTATGTTTCTAAGTTAAATTTTGAGATCCAAACCCTATGTGTTTCATTCCTGCACTAGTTCATCAGTTATGAATCTAACTTGAATTCATGCTTACCTCTTTGCCTAGCATGTCTAAACTCTATCTTGTTCAATGCATGATTAGCATATCTACACTTTATCTAGTTATTTGATACTTAACCAGTCTGTTTGTGAATATTTGTTCAATCCTCTAATTAGGTGATCATGTTGGCTATTTAATGTATGTGATTGACCTTGCATGTATGTTTAATCCTGTTCAAGACATGCCAGGCTTTCTGTATTACAACTGTGATCTATATCTTAACTATTTACTATCTATGACTAGCCTGCTAAGTCTCTAAGATCCTAAGTGTTTTATGCAGTTTGTTGACTATATGTTTCCTCTATACCCTATCCATGTACCCCCAATATGACTCTTCTGTGTCCTAGTCCCTTTATCCCCGTGTGAGATCTATTTGTTGAGTATTTCTGCATCTGGATATTTTATGACCAATTGATTGTCTGCTATTTTTCAAAAAAGTTTTGGTACTCTTCTCAAACTGTCTTTTACCACCAAACTATTTCCTATTTCGGAAAACCTTTTCACTCTTAAAGTCATCTCTATACTATTTTCAAAACCTTTTCAAAACTATGTCAAGCTCTCTCACTTTACTCTTAGAATACTAGGCTCTGCCCCTCTGATATGTGTACTGCCTTGAGATCCTTGAGATCTCTCTGAACTCTGGCATGTCAGAGCTGGCCTTTCCACACTACACCTTAATCAGTTATTATTTGAGAAAAGGTCTAGGTGTGAGTACTGTCCAGGATCCTTGAGGTCCTTAGGGAACTCTAACACACCTAGACATAAAATTAACTATGGAACTTTGGGAATTTGAGGCTATTGGAGGCTTGGAAATCATTTGGGCCTACTGCAGGCTCCCTATAGATAATTTTTGTCCTATTTATGTAATTTTGATTCAATTCATTGGTCTATACTAATTATTGTAAACAAATAGTGGGGTGATTAGTGAAAAGGGGAGGGTAGTTATATATGTTGGGTAAAATTGGGTAGATACCATGCCTATAGGGTCCATGTTGATTCAAATATATTTGTTATGTTTGCTTTACTTCCACACAATTAGAAAACATGCCTATAGGATCTAAAAAATGGCTTTAATAATAGAGATCATGCCTATAGGGTTAAAATCAGCTCTATAGAAATTATGCCTATAGGGGTTTCACTTTGGTTAAATGAATGTTGTTTATTTTACCTCATGCTCAATTAGGAGTCATGCTTATAAGAATTAAAACAGTTCAGTTAGAAGGTTAGTTCAGTTCATGTTTATATATTCTGAATTGGTTTAGTTAATTAATCTATCCGCTTCTCTAATAAGTTTTCAAATACTACCTTAAATTAATACTGCTAGAAAGCATGTCTATAGGATCTCAAGTTGTCTGTTTAAAATTGATCACTGCTTTTACTGTATTCCTAGCTAATATAGATATCATGCTCTTAGGACGTCACTATTATGCGCTTAGGCAAGCCTATAGGGCGATTAAAATTCTGCAACTGTAAAACCGCGCTTTGTTATTTGAGACTGCTCATATTCAACAGGTCTAAAATCAGTAGGCAAGCGGAAGAGGTCTTTGACACTTTGTCTTAATTCAACGTTGTATAATCTCTGCTCACCTAGATATCATGTTCTAGGGTTTTTCTCTTAAATACTTGAAACTGTTGTTTGAGACGTGCACTTACTTGTTATGTTTGTGGGGGTGAATGTAAGCCTGGTTTTGTTCTCTTTAAATGCAATCCTAATTGTTTTTTTTGATTGACGCCTAGACTTTTATCATTTAAAACCTTAGGATGTTCTAGAACTACCTAAATTAGAGGTCCTAAATACCTCCAGGGCCACGAGGAAGGGACGGGTAGTGAACGCATAGGACATCTATCAAGGTTATTAGAATGCTTTAGGCTATGACCAAGGGGAGGGAATTGGGTAGTAAGGATATGATGACTACGCGCTAATGTCATGTGTAGCCCCTCATCAAGGAAAGATTACCGGGCATTGTGTGGGGTGATCCTGTAGGCTAACCAACCTAGGACCCCTCTTTCCTGATTTCCGTTGTTTAAATAAATTTACTTCCCTTTATATATGTGCAACTTGTTCAAACCTTTTCTTTTATTTCATTACTTGAATCATACATGTGCTTAGAATGTCAAAACATGTCTTTACTTGCAAGTACATGTTAAAACTATTTGTGTGTTAAAATGACTAATTCACATAGTTTAAGTTCGGTCGGGACCCACCATTGTGGACCGCGAGAGGTGCCTAACACCTTCTCCTCGAGGTTATTTCGAGCCCTTACCCTAAATCTCTGGTAATGCAAACTAGTCTAAGAGTTAATCGCTCTACGTGCCCTAACGCAGCATAATCTGTTAGGTGGCGACTCTTCAAATACCCAATTTCCAAAAGGAAATAAGTTATTACCCCCATGAATGTCGAAACCCGGACTTTTCTTCGCAGAGAAAAAAAGGGGGCGCGACAGTTACAAAATTCACATTTCATCAATTTATAACATTTATGTCTATTGTGGCCTTTCAAATGACTAGAAATCACATTCTAAACTATAGTTCCTCCTTGATCTAGTTGTAGAATGGGCAGTAAACAGGGCGGTAGGATCATTATGTCCATAACTACCACCAGTAGTCAATTTCCTGCTTTCTTCCTAGACCACCATAGCATAAGCCTTCGATGGCAAAGTTGGCATCTCAAAGCTATCATTTAATCCCATCAAAAATTGCAGCAATCGTTGACACTCCAATTGATCAATATACTCAGTAGCTAATAGAAGCGGTGGCAGTATCAAATCATATTCTGCCAAGAGATCCTTTAACTTGGTAAAATAGTTCGATACTGATGAAATCCCCTGTGTTAAGGTAAATATTTTCTTGTGCAAGTAATACAGCCTCGATGCGTTTACTTTGTCGAATCTCTCCTTGAAAGCGGCCCATACCTTTTGTGCATTCAAAGAAAACAATACTCCTGTTACTAAATCCCTGCTCACATTGTTCATAAGCCATGAGGTCACGATTGCATTGCACCGATCCCACTAACTTCCCAAACTTGTACCAAAATCTTCCTTCGATGTCGATCCATCAACCAAACACAATTTATTCTTACCTAACAGTGCTACCTTCATCGCCCGGCTCCAAAGAGAGTAATTTTCCATACCTGTCAAAATGAGTCCCACCGACATGGATCCTGGACCATCAGACGCATGCAAGTAGAGAGGATGATTGTGGTCCAAAGCAATTGAGCTAGGTACTGCACCAATGCTCGTATTAGCTCCATTATTCTTGTTTCCAGTCAAATTCTCAGAAATTTCCATTGAAAAATTGCAAATTTAGGGTTCAAAGCTTCTAAACTTGAGTAGATTCTCTCGAACTGTCTTCAATTCTGTGGAGAAATTCCCTAGAATCACTCGATTAATATGGCTCTGATACCATGATGAATTTATCAATCACATGCAGCTAAGAGAAAGAAATTAGAGATGAAGAATCGAGAAAGAATTTTAGAGAAGAGCAATGCTCTGTTTTCTGCTGTACAGAATGAACAAGAAGAAGCTTCTACGGTATTTTAACTAACTCACTGACCACTCAATGACAGTTGTAATACATTAACTAATCTACTAACTAATACACTAACTATAGTTAACTTAACTAACTGTAATTAAGCAACTATGATTAACCTATATCCTTTACACTATTAAAATTCTTTTACACCGTAAGTGTGCAGTATTTAAACTCTTGTTACAATTGTATCTTTTAAGTTGTTACTTTAATTTATTTGAATATTTGTTAGTTGTGACTTGTGATTTTCATATCGAATTCGGAACATGCATGTGTTAAGTGTCATATTTACCTCCTTGCTTGTTAGTTCAAGAAATTGACATTCTTTTGGGTCTCGAAAGAAATTGACTTAGCAATACCATATACTCCATAAAACTTTTACTTTTCTCAGGCCACCACTTGCAGGGCAGCCCTTCCATAAAGCAAGTAAAGCAATCGCTTTAGGCCCCATATTTGTGGGGGCTTCATTTTTATTACACCTAATAGACTATGTATAAGTTTATTAAAGAGTTCGGTAAAGTAAAAAAGTTTGATTTCTTTCTTTAACAAATAAAGAGAAGAAGGATTTGCAACTGCTATGATTTCTACCAAGAAAATTGCACTTGACATGAATATCGAACCCGAATTTCGCAAGAAATGTGTGATATATAGGAAGTAACAATTTGATGTGCAATGTTAATAATGAAATCTCAAAAGCTTTCGAAGAGTCCTCTAGAGTTGATTACTTTTGTACATAATAGACATGGCTATTTTTTCACTTCAAAATAGATTTGAACAATTTAAAGCATATGAAAAAAAAAATTAGTTTTCTATTTAGTAGTAAAAACTAAGATCGCTAAATGTTGAAAATTTGAAAAAATGTTGCCTTAATTTTGGATCAATTCGATATTGATAGTTTATATTTATTTTCTGAATGAAAAATATTAAGAAAAATAGTACAGTTAGAAGATAACAGTTTTATTGATACACTTAATCAAATAAAAAGATTTAATTCTTTTCCAAATGCCTAAATTGCTTATGGAATAATGTTAATAACTCGTGTTACTGTTGCTTCAGCGGAAAGAAGTTTTCAAAGTTAAAATTGATAAAATCTTACCTAAAAATAATAATGTCACGGGTTAAATGGATTAGTTATATTGTCAATTGAGAAATACTTATTAGGAGTTATTGTTGGTAAGAAAATTATTTATAACTTTGTATTTAAGAAAAGCTAAAAAAAATAAATTTCAATTAAATAAAAAAAAATTAAAAAATTAAGGCCCCTCATAAAATTTGGCTTTAGGCCACAAAATTTGGCGGGGCCGCCCCTAAGTCCACTTGGAGCGGAAAATAAAATATCTCCTAGTTAATTTAATCAAAATGACATAGCACTTTCTTTTTGTTCAAATTAAATGCTCGCTATTTTATTTACATCGAGGTAGGAATTGTTTTATTTTATTTTTTGTTGAAACTATGTTCGAATATAATATTTTGTTGGCAAAATACATAAGTTGTCACCTGACCTATGGCCCAAATCCCCCTTACACGCTTTCTGTGGACGATAATAATATTACACACGCAACTTTTCTAAAATGTATCTAGTACACATCATCTTTTTGTTGACCAGTTTTTTAAAATATGTGTAATATCACGCACCAATAATATCGTGACACGTGTCAAAACAGAAAGAAAATACAATAAAATACCTAATTTACACCATAATTAAAATTTCTTCTTTAAAAAAAGAAAAAAGAAATAAAAAAATCCCTCTTTCCCGCTTTTAGTAATTTCTCCCCCCCCCCAACCCACTTAATCGTCTTCTCCACAATCTTTCCACCATTAACGCCATAGTTAGTAGCACCGTGTCCCATTTTCTCAATATTGTCAATGGAACTTGACTCTTAGAGATGAATAAGAGCTAAAGATGCCCATCTTCTTTTATAAAAAATTTTTTTTTTTATTAAAATCACCATTGTCATAACAGTACCACTACCGCCATTAATTTTTAGAGCAAAATCCACAAACACTATAAACCCCCTTTCCAAACCCATTCAATTAAAAAAAAAAATTGAAGTCAAAGAAAGAATCAGCAGATCTGAAAATAAAATTATGAAAAAATATAGAGAAACTAGTCATTGATTTCATTAGCAGATCTGAAAGGGTTAAATCTTGGAGGAGATGACTAATAATTTAGAACTTGGATCTAGCTCTACAATTATTGTTGTGTTTTAGAGTTTAATCTATGCAGAAGACAAAGTGGGTGACCAGGGGAAGAGGAAAACGTGTGGGGTGGTAGGGTGTGGAAAAGGGACCAAATTATTTGGAGATGAAATAGTTAAAAATAGAAAAAGAAGAATTGACTCAAAAAAAGTTTAAAAGTAAAAAAGGCTGGACATATGGCGTTTAAGTAATGATTAAGACCCAAAAGTTTTACATTCACCCGCCTCTTTTACGTGTAAAATACGCGCGTGCCATCTGTCAAATGTGGTGTGTACTAGATACACTTTAGAAAGGTTGCATGTGTAATATTATTATCGTCCACAGAAAATATGTAAGGAGGATTTGAGCCATAGATCAGGTGGCAACTTATGTATTTTGCCTATTTTGTTTAAAAAGAAAACCCGCAGGGGAGAGAGAGAGAGAAAGAAGACGGCAATAGCAAATTTGGACGGTCTGGGAAATGATTTAAGGTGCAGTTTATGGACAACTCGGACATTTTTTATTTAAAAAAAAAAAAAAGAGATTTGTGTAAAACGCAAACAAGTTTTCTAGTTGCAACCTTTTTTGTTGCAGATTTTTTAATGATTTTTTTTTTTTTTGAAAATTCTTTCTTTAAGAATAATCGCAAATTACTAGTTTTGTTTTGTAAATGTTCTTGAAAAGACGTACTTAAACCATTTTTCTCCACTATGCTGATGTTGCCGTAGTTAATAGGTAGCATATGATAAAAGTTTATCTCATTTGGTATTTATTTTAAATTAACAAATATATTTATTATACTCATGTATATTACATAAATGTGATTAAACATTATTATTTTAAATATTATATGTTATTATTTTAAATTTAATATATTACATAAAGAGTCCACCATTTATTATTTTGTAACAATGTTGATGCGTCTTCTCGGTCATTTGATAGTATATATGTAGTTCATTATAAAAATAATAATTTTATACCAAATTTATTTATGTTCAGGACTATGGTTAATAATATAATGAATGTTATTGATAATGGTATTGTTGGGTATTTGTGATAGTTTTTAGAACTTGTGGGTATAAGTCATGTTTCATGTTTTTTTTATAAAAAAGTGAAAATCTTTTGAAAACTTATGTCCAAACACATTTTCATCTTCAAATCAAACTTCACCCAAATTAATTTTTTTAAAAATAAATTTGAAAATCTATGGCCAAACACTAGCTAAATATACACGAATTGCATGTTACTTACTATAGGAAAAGAAAAACCGGGGTGTTATAATTGAGATGAATGCATGTGAGTGAGATGAATGCATTTGTATGTCCATTTAACGTACTTTGTATTCATGTACTCAATTGAGAAGTACATTAACTTATAAATAGGGAATTTTTGACACTATAAAAAATATACCAAGAAAAGAAATAACAAAATATTCTCCCTCATATTTATTTTGTTTCAATTAGTATATTATTCTATTTTGCTCTCATTTCTTAATACGTTATCAGCACGAGGTTCTAACCAACTGGGGTTATCTGCTTCATCCGAATTTTATCTTCTTCCTAAAAGAGGTAGTCAGTTTCTTTTCCAGTTCAGGTATACATTCCTATGTTTATAATGTTTCCATTAGGATCTTCTTTAACCTGCAAGTTAATTATCATATGCATAACTTGTTTTGAATATGATTATAATAATTGCATTGGTATGACAACAATAAGTTTCAATTAAATTGTTATTTCATTATATAAACTGCGAAGAAGTTTAATCATACACATAAATAAATAAGTATTAAAATTGAATTAAATAATTAGACTAATTAAGCTCACGTCCAAATATTCTAACAGAATATGCATTTAGAAGGAATTCTTGCAAAATTTTCAAAAGGTTTAAATGTGTATTCAATAAATTTATCACCTAAGTGTACAAACTAATTAATGACTTTAAAATTAACAATTTAACTATTAGATGTATCGTATTGAATGTTGAAACTTGTCAGAATTGATATCATCTAGTTTTATGCGTACTTAGCTTATTGAAACGTATTCTAAGTAGAACAAAATTATAATAGTACATATTAATTCAACTTATTTATTCTATGAGAATATACTTACATGTCTAAAATTTTGGTGGGTAATATTAAACACTGACTTATCATCGCACTGCACATAATTATTTGTTTGATAAATATACATATGGAATATTAATACATAATTATGTATTGCACTGAATTTTTCATTGCTAATAATTCTTGTCATTCTAATTCACTTATTTCTATGATAGTTTTCACTATGTCGAATTTGTCAAAGCTTGAATTTATGGCACTTGACATCTCTGGAAATAACTATTTGTCATGGGTATTTGATGCTGAAATTTACCTTGACGCCAAAAGTCTTGGTGACATTATTAAAGAAGGAAATGAAGCATCAAGTCAGGATAAGACGAAAGCCATGATTTTCCTTCGCCATCATCTCGATGAAGGGTTAAAAAGTGAATATTTAACCTTAAAAGATCCATTTCAATTATGGACTAGTTTAAAGAAACGATATGACCACCTAAAGGCCACAGTATTGCCAAGAGCTCGACGTGAGTGGATGCACTTACGGCTACAAGATTATAAGACCATAAATGAATATAATTCTGTTGTATATAGAATAATTTTCCAACTAAAATTATGTGGGGAACCTATGAATGATGAGAACATGCTGAAAAAGACTCTTTTCACTTTTCATGCCTCAAATATGGTGTTACAACAGCAATACCGTGAAAAGGGCTTTAAGAAATATTCTGAGTTAATTTCATGCATTTTGGTGATTGAACAACATAATGCACTTTTAATAAAAAATCATGAAGTCCGCCCTACTGGATCAGCTCTATTTCCAGAAGCAAATCTGGGAATGATTGATCCAAAGTCTGGAAAAAGATAAAATAATTATCGTGGCCGTATAAATATACGTGGGCGTGGCAAGGGGCGAAATAATAATCGCCATGGTGGTGGTCATCGTTATAAACAAGAGAAATATAAGGGTTCTCAGAGTAATCCTTCAAAAGGCAAAGGTAATGTTTGCCACCGATGTGGTATGAAAAATCATTGGGCACGAATTTGTCATACACCTGAACATTTTGTCAAACTTTATCAAGTATCTATAAAAGGGAAATAAAATAAAGTTGAGACTCGCTTGACTTTTCAAAATGATGTTGAGGCGGGCCCTATGAATAATCATGATAAAGTTGAAGCAAACCTTGCCTATAAAGATCATATTTTTGAAGGTCTTGCAGATATTACTCATTTAGAAGCTGAAGACTTCTTTGAGCATCATAACTGAAGACTTATTATTGAAAAAAATTATAAGAATAAATGTATTTCTTTTTATGAAATTCATATTTTGAATAAAACTTTTTATGTTGTTGGTATTTAATTTCATGAATGTAGTTTCTTTTGTTCTTAAAATTTTCAATATTACTTATGATGTATTTTTTCTTCTTCTTGAAAAATATGAAAAACTTCCTAGTCTTTAGTTGGACGTATAAATAATAAAGAAGAAATATATCTTCTAGATAGTGCTACGACGCACACCATATTAAAAGATAAGAGATATTTCTCTTATTTAATTATTAAAGAAGCTAATATAATCACAATATCTGGTAGTACAAAATTAATTTAAGGCTTTGGAAGAGCGACTGTATTACTACCAGGAGGAACTATATTGGCTGTTAATGATGCATTATATTGTAGTAGGTCTCAAAGAAACTTGTTGAGTTTCAAAGATATTCGCCAAAATGGCTATCATATTGAGACTACCAATGAAGGAAAGGTTGAATACCTTTATATTACTACAATAAAAGCGAAAAAGAAGTATATGCTTGAAAAACTTCCCGCATTTTCCTCCGGATTATACTACACTAATATTAGTGTAGTTGAATCACATGTCATAGTAAACAAGAAGTTTACTAATGATTTTATTATTTGGCATGACTGATTGGGCCATCCCGGTTATAATATGATGCGCAAAATAATTGAGAATTCACATGGTCATTCATTGAAGAACCAGAAGATTCTTCAAACTAAAGAATTCTCCTGTGATTCATGTTTTCAAGGAAAACTGATTATTAGACCATCAGTAATTAAAGTTGGAGTTGAATCTCCTGCATTTTTGGAACGTATACAGGGTGATATATGTGGGTCCATACACCCTCCATGTGGATCATTCAGATATTATATGATTTTGATAAATGCATCTACAAGATGGTTACATGTGTGCTTGTTATCAACCCGCAATTTGGCCTTTGCGAGGTTACTAGCTCAATTAATAAGATTAAGAGCACAGTTTCCAGATTATGCAATTAAGATACTTCGTCTTGATAATGCTGGTGAATTTACATCCCGGGTCTTTAATGATTATTACATATCAACTGGGATAACAATTGAGCATCCAGTTGCTCATGTTCATACTCAAAATGGTCTAGCAGAATCATTGATCAAACGCATCCAATTAATTGCTAGACCAATACTTATGAGAACAAAACTTCCTATTTCAACATGGGGCCATGCTATTTTGCATACAACAGCTCTTGTGCGGATCAGACCTACAAGTTATCATAAAGTCTCCCCAATACAATTGGCTTTTGGTCAGGAGCCAAATATTTCCCATCTTAGAATATTTGGATGTGTAGTATATGTTCCAATTGCTCCACCACAACGCACAAAGATGAGACCCCAAAGAAGATTGGGGATATATGTTGAGTATGAATCTCCTTCTATTATAAAATATTTGGAACCTATGACTGGAGATTTATTTACGGCAAGATTTGTTGATTGCCATTTTGATGAATTAGTATACCCAATATTAGGTGGAGAAAATAAGAAATTTCAAAAGGAGATAGATTGGACTGCATTATCACTATCTCATTTAGATCTTCGAACAAAGCAATGTGAATATGAGGTTCAAAAGATAATTTATTTGCAAAATATTACAAATCAACTGCCAGATGCATTCACTAACCTACCAAGGGTGACTAAATCACATATTCCAGCGACTAATGCTCCTATTCGAATTGATGTCCCGATTGGACAATCTATAAATACAAATGAGTCTAAGCCACACTTGAAACGTGGTAGACCAATTGGTTCCAAAGATAAAAATCCTCGAAAGTAAAAAGGAGTAAATGATCTAGGAGATTATAATATGGAGGCAATTGCTCAAAAAGAGCCCTATGACATAACAAATGATAAGACCTCAGAGGAGGTCCAGGTACCTGAAAATAATAAGAATGAAGAGATCTCAATAAGGTATGTCTCTATGGCAAAAAGGTGGGATCGAAATAATATTATCATCGATAATATTTTTGCTTATAATGTTGCTATTGAAATAATGCAACAAGATGAGGATCTTAAACTAAGATCTGTCGATGAATGTAGACAGAGAAATGATTGGCCAAAATGGAAAGACGCTATCCAGGCAGAATTAGCGTCACTTGAAAAACGTAAAGTATTCGAACGTATAGTCCGGACACTTGAAGGAATAAAGCTAGTGGGATACAAATGGGTTTTTGTGCGAAAACGAAATGATAAAAATGAAGTCGTTAGATATAAAGAACGACTTGTGGCACAAGGATTTTCGCAAAGACCTGACATTGATTATATGGAGACATATTCTCCTGTGGTGGATGCAATCACTTTCAGGTATCTTATAAATTTGGCAGTCCATGAAAAACTTGATATGCGTCTAATGGATGTTGTCACAACCTATTTGTATGGCACATTAGATAACGAAATTTATATGAAAATCCCCGAAGGACTTAAAGTTCCTGAAACTAATAAAAGTTTTCAGGAAACTTGTTCAATAAAGCTTAAAAATTCTTATACGGATTGAAACAATCAGGGCGAATGTGGTATAATCGCCTGAGTGAGTATTTGCTGAAAGAAGGGTATTTGTTATAATCACTGTGTATGTTGATGATCTAAATATTATTGGAACTCCGGGGAACTTCCAAAAGCAGTAGATTGTTTGAAGAAAGAATTTGAAATGAAAGATCTTGGAAAGACAAAATTTTGTCTTGGTCTACAAATTAAGCATATGAAATATGGAATTTTTGTCCATCAATCAACTTATACCGAGAAGATCCTAAAGCGTTTTTATATGGATAAAGCACATTCATTGAGTACCCCGATAATTGTGAGATCACTTGATATAAATAAAGATCCATTCCGACCTCATGAAAATGATGGAGAGCTTTTTGGTGATGAAACTCCATATCTTAGTGCAATTGGGGCACTAATGTATCTTGCAAATAATACTCGACCAGATATAACTTTTGCAGTAAGTTTATAGCAAGATGTAGTTCCTTTCCAACAACAAGACACTGGAATGGTTTTATATACCTCCGAGGGTCTATTGATATGGGATTATTTTATTCTTATGAATCCGATTCACAGTTGATTGGTTATGCAGATGCAGGTTATTTGTCTGACCCACATAAAGCCCGATCTCAAACATGATATCTATTTACTTGTGGGGGTACATCTATTTCATGGCGTTCAACAAAATAAACTTTAGCTGCTACATCTTCCAATCATGCAGAGATAATAGCTATTCATGAAGCTAGTCGAGAATGTGTATGGTTGAGATCAATGACTTAACATATTCAACAATTGTGTGGTCTTTCTTTAAAAACAAAGATTCCAACGATATTGTATGAATACAATGCATAACTCAACGATTCCAACGATATTGCATAACTCAACTTAAAGGAGGATATATCAAAGGAGACAGAACAAAACACATTTCACCAAAGTCCTTTTTCACACACGATCTTCAGCAAAATGGTGAAATAAATGTTGAACAAATCCGTTCAAGTGACAATCTAACAGATTTATTCACTAAGGCATTGACAATATCAACATTTGAGAAGCTGAGACATAGGATTGGAATGCGTCGTCTCCGAGATATCAAATAATGCTTTCGTTAGGGGATGTATAATACGCACTGAACTCTTTTTCCCTTAACTAAGGTTTTGTCCCAAATGGGTTTTCCTGGTAAGGTTTTTAATGAGGCAGCACTCAATGCTTATAATAAGATATGTGTACTCTTTTTCCTTTACTAGGTTTTTTCCCACTGGGTTTTTCTAGTAAGGTTTTAACGAGGCACATTATCTTTTAAATAGACATCCAAGGGGGAGTGTTATAATTGAGATGAATGCATGTGAGTGAGATGAATGCATTTGTATATCCATTTAACGTACTTTGTATTCATGTACTTAATTAAAAAGTATATTAACTTATAACTAGTGAATGAATTTGTACTTTTATAAATAAGGAATTTTTGACCCTATAAAAAATATACCAAAAAAATAAAAAAATATTCTCCCTCATATTTATTTATTTTATCTCAATTAGTATATTATTCTATTTTGATCTCATTTCTTAACACGGGAAATAATTAAGGAGGGGGAAGATACATAGAATTAGGAGGAATGCTCCAAGAAAGTGAATGCCGTACTTTAAGCGGGCTTAATCACGTGGGTTTGCCCATTCGTTTCGGACAAACTCCTCACCCCTCCCTTGTCTCTTTCCATTCTGATAAATTTGGTCAAAAACAAAATCTCTACATCTAGTCTAGTTCAAGCTTCGCACTAATTAAATACTACTACTACTGACGTTTCAAAACTGAGTCAGAAAAATCTCAAATGGATACTCTTCACTCTTTCTTCTTTAGAAAGAGAGGGACATCTTGATTTTGTCAAACGTCTCCCTATCATCCATTGAACTGCCTACAACTACAATCTACAATTTTCAATTCTTGATTGCTTTCACATCAGGAGAACCTTACTTCCATTTCTTTTTTCTTTTTTTTCTTTTTTTTTTCCCTTTCTTGGAATTAAACAAATTCTCCAGAATTCACTTCCTGTGCTTCATTTACAACCAAAGATTCACCTGAGTTATATTAACTATAGATCAACCAGCTCCACTCTCTGCATTGATAAAGGGTAAGCTTCGCTTTTGCTAAAAAGGGATGATGCTTTTGTGCTTTTAATTTCCTGCTCTGGCCCCTTTTTCCTCTTAGGTGTCCCCCAAGATGTACTTTTTCGCTGCATTTTTCTAATAAAAGAATTAATAATCATTTATCTTTCTGACTGAATCTTTTCACCTTTCGTCCCTTTTTTTTTGGGGGGGGGGGGTGAGTGAAGGGCGGGGGGGACTGTGGATTTAAGGAGCTTTTTTCGGATTTCATGGGAATCTAATGATTAATTTGATTCCGCCTGTGTAAACTTGCTTACAATTGTCAGGATACCAGTTACTAGTTTGTATTAAGTTGAAGTCATGTTATTTCGTTTACTTCAGGTCCTGTGTTTTCTAGGAATCTTTTAGTCTAGAAATTTGTATACCTGTTTATGAAGAGCTTCTAGTACTACCTTTATTTGTATTTGGTATAATATTGGATGGGGATGAGCTTAGATGGAGCGACATGGTCAAGATAATTCATATAGCCTATGCCGACTTGCTTACTTGCTCGAGATTGAGGCATAGTTGTTGTTTGTTGTACTTGCAGTAATTGGCCTTCACGACCCTTTCAGTGGTCCTGACTTTAGAGTACTGACTGTGGACTATAAATTCTCTGGACTGCAAAAGAATAACCACAACTCAAGATACCGTGAGGCGTGAGCTTAGGTTTGTTTCTTTATTTCCACAGAACTACTTTACTTTCCACGAAGATAAAAGTAGGGATATGCCTATGGTTTAACACAT
The DNA here is from genome assembly GCF_000393655.2 of Nicotiana sylvestris. Classification (NCBI taxonomy): domain Eukaryota; kingdom Viridiplantae; phylum Streptophyta; class Magnoliopsida; order Solanales; family Solanaceae; genus Nicotiana; species Nicotiana sylvestris. The sequence continues at coordinate 139,413,454 of NC_091058.1, forward strand.
GACAGTATGCCAAAAAAATTTAATTTTGTGTATATAGGTGTAACTTTGAATTAATATGTCTATGTCGTAATGTTGGACACTAGAACCCTTTAAATTTTTTCAAAGTAGTTAGGTTTAGTGGTTTATTATCTGAATATTTTATGGAACTGAACAGGTTGGACTCTAGAATGTTGCAAGACTTTTTCAAAATAGTTTTAGGTTTGATGGTTTATTATCTCATACTATTTGAAATATCTCATCCACCCGGACAGGAACACAAGTCCAAGATTCAGATAAGCAGGGGGAGCTATAATGTGGCCTGCACTTTACCATAATTAAATATCATGAGGAAACACAATACTTCATTGAGGAATTCAGGTACATATACTAGTCCATCAACACCAGAATATGGAGATAACCATTTCGAAGGATTTCAGAAAGGCTGGAGCTCCGAGCGAGTTCCGTTGCCAAACAACAACAGCAGGAGGCATATTAGTGCTACTGCATTGATGCCATTCAATAGTGGAAGGGCATTGCCTTCAAAATGGGACGACGCAGAAAGGTGGATTACTAGTCCAGTATCAGGTTATGGCATTCCCAAGACTTCAACCGTGCAATCCCCGAGGCAGCCTAAGTCAAAGAGTGGACCTCTGGGGTCTCACTTGTCAACCTCTGTCCCAGTCCAAGAAGGTGGAAGTACAAGTAGTTTTATAGCAAATTCTCCATTTACAACAGGTGTACTGGTGCCTGATGGTTTATCCATTCATTATGGTCCTGACACTGGCACAAGATCTAGTGCATTATATGGTGAGAATGGCATGGCTCGAGCAAGCACTGCTCCTGGTCTGTCAGACTTTTTTACTGAGTCTTCTTTACCAAGCTCCCCAGGTATAATTTTCCTCCTCTTTGCATATATTGTGCTACTTTCTTCTAGTTCATATCCCAAATATTGCATACTGGCCAGCGCAATTGAAACATTCATGTCGATTATATGTTAATGCATCATTTTATACCATAACTCTACTACTAAGACTCTTTGATTTTCAATTGTTTATCAAATAGCACCATCAATATCTTCCCTTAGTGTTATCGGCACAAGAACCTAAACGGTTCTATGGTCTCTCTACGAGTGTAAAATTGTGTAGGTTCACCGTTCACCTGACTTAAATACTAAGCATTTGAAGGTATATTGTTCTTAGTGAACCCTGCATCTAGTCTTCAGATCATATGGATCTTCTAACGAGCGCGGGAGCACTTCCTTGCTTTGATACGAAATCCATCTGATTGGAAGCGATAACACCATATCGTTTGAATGCAAAATATAAGCATAGAACTTATTAAGATATGAATCAAAAATTGTATGGTAGAAAAAAGGAAGGCAGTTTAAATTAATTGTCAAAAAAAGGGGGACGTGGGCCGGTGAAGTTTCCAAAAGTTGATTTGGCTAAACAGCTTATGTAGCGTACAGATAATGTGTTATCTCTATCTACAGAGATTTCAAGTCAGGTTAATATAGGCATTTGGACAAAATAATATGTCTAGTAGTCTTCATCCATATGACCTTGTAGTAGTTACTCATTCTTCTTAACACTGCCTCCTGATTTCCACTATTTGAACAAGTCATGTTAGGTATTCTTCTGTTTACAAGTAAACAATTTAAAATATATTGTGCATCACCTAGACCAAAGTATATATTGAAAGAAAAATGTATTCTTGGCAAAGTGTAATCTATTAATCTGTTTTTGCTGATGGAATACAATGGCCAGATGATAAGCCTGATGGCACCAAGGAAACATATGCTATTTCGTGTGTAGTTACACGCAGAGACATGGCAACACAAATGAGCCCTGATGGAAGTACACATTCCTATCCCAAAAGAAGATCGCCTTCAATCCTTTCTGTAGAGGAGACAAATAATCAGTATTCTGCTAAAGTTGAGATTAGAGATGTACAGGTAGACAGAGGACCCCCCATATCCGGACAATCTCAGAAAAACAGGGTAACGAAAATAAGGAAAGACTTACAAGATGTGAGTGACTCGAATTCACGGTGGGATGTTGCGGATGCAGCAAGGAGCATGCCAAAGTATGCTGTCATTTCATGCTTTTGATACTTACGTCGTGTAAAACATATCCATCCTCACTTCAGGAAATGACAACCAGCATATCCTTAATGTTAATTTACTATTTATTATCGAACAATTTAGACAGCTAGCCTATATATAAGATGGAGTAACGCATATTCTTGCTGATACGTATATTTCAAAATAACAAAAAGCTCTGTATATTCTCTTCCTACTCCAATTATTTTATGGTATGGTCACTGAATTTTACCAACTAGAACAGTAAAGTCAGGAAACTATTTTGTTTTCCGCGTTAAAGTTGCTGAACTCCTTACAATAATGATGTAACGATTTTCTCATATTAAAGCAACTGAACCTATCCGCTATTACAGTAAATTCGTGACTTTACTGTTACAGGCTAATGTGTCAAAAAATAGTTTTATGACTTCACTATTGTAGTAGTTGAAATTTGGATATGTATGGCAGCAGTACATTGATATTTCTTTATTCCTGTATTTGCAGGCAGCAAAGAGAGGAAGCCAGGATTACAGCTTGGGAGAACTTGCAGAAGGCTAAAGCTGAAGCAGCAATCCAGAAGCTTGAGGTCTCTCGGAACGTCTGATGCATAATTGTTTATCTACAGATTCCTACTTGTCTTTGAATAGTGCAAAACTGACTCAACTTCTTGTATTTCGGATCTCAGATGAAACTAGCAAAGAGGAGGTCGGCATCGATGGATAAGATCATGAACAAGCTTAGACTTTCTCAGTTGAAGGCTCAAAAGATGAGACGTGCAATATCAGAAGGTCGTCGAAGAAGTTCAAAAAAACTCTTCCCTTTTCAGAAGTATTTCAAGATTGGCTCTTTCAGCAGTTGCTTTTACTGCAGTGTCCATTAGTTGGGCGATATCATTTCTGGTTCATTGCTTACAAGAAGCAGAGTGCGATTAATATGTCATAGAAAACTGAATAAATTCAGTTTTGACCAATATGTTGCCATATATTCAAAGATAACATACTTGTCTTTGTTGAATTTTGTAAAACTATTTTTGTAAATGGTTATAAAACAGATAGCAATGAGGAACTGAACACTATGAGTACATATCCAGAAAGGTCAAATTGGAGTTATTATACCAATATAGCAAACTAGCAGCAACATATTGAGATACACATCTGATTTATAGTATGTAGACTTCTAAATCTTCATATGAAAAAGAATTATGATTTTTTTTTACCTCTGATGGGAATTTTTATGGGACAGGGGCAGTTAAAAAAAGCCCTTTTGTCGTGGAACAAAATAAAGGCATTAATGAAGGTTAAAAGAAACTGAGATAAATAAGAAGACTATAAAAGAATAAAAGATGTGCCTTCAAATTTATTGAATGCTGAAGAGTTGCACAATAAAAGATATTGTGTAAGATGTTCACTGTAGAGGGAGTAGATGGCCAAGACTAGTTAAGCAATTGGAGCTTTTAAATTTTTATCCATAGATTGCTGTTGGTTTTGATTCTAGAGAGTTAGGTGTTTGAACAGTAAAGTTGAGGATACATGCACTTTATAATTATATAAATATTATATTTCATTAGAGGATCACAAATATTTCTAGATACTTTTTAATATGTATGTATGTGTGTATATATATATATATAAATTTAAAATTATAAAGTATATTCATATGTCGGTTTGGTTTGGATTTTTTAACTCAATACAAAATCAAATCAGACCAAACCTAACCGGATTATTTAATCAGTTCGGTTTGACTTTTCGGTTTAGTGCGGTTTTTTTGTTCCGTTGAACACTCCTATATAACATAATAAGAAATGTATAGTCTCCTAAAAATCTTCTTAGAAGTCAAGGATTTCTTGGAACACGAGAAGAAGCATTCAGTCGAATATAAATATAATTATCGAGTAGCCCTGACAACAACAGCGCCCATGGCCTAATGGATAAGGCGCTTGACTTCTAATCAAGCGATTGTGGGTTCGAGTCCCACTGGGCGTGTACATGTTTTTTGTATATCCTTTCTATATCGCATGAATTAAAAACTAGAAAATTTTCATGACTTTTTGTATTTTTCAGTTTCAATAATATACTTCTCATAAATAGATAAACGGCCCATTTAAGGGCTCCATAGATCTACCAAAATTCCCTGCGGTGGGTTTACCCCGGATCCGACTCCACTCTTCCAGGTTCCAAGAAATACCCCTCAATTTCTTGCCTAAAAAGACCTTTATCTTCCATGGCGTTTCTGAAAGTAGTTTAAAAATGGCAGTTTCTTATACACAGTTTTCGATTGTATCTGCACAACCTTAGTTACCTGCTATGATGTCTCTCAAACTTAATTCTCCGGCCGTCAATGGCTTTCAGGTGACCCACATCACATAAAGATATTTTTATTTCTCAACAGTTCGTTTTCTGCTATGTGCATAAGTTTAGAATTACACCCACTAATAAAGTTCTGATATTTTTGCAATTTCGCATTTTTTGATTGCTTAGCTGGTACTTTTGTGTTTCTTGAATATTTAATCATGGATATGACTCTAGGTTTAAAGTATTGGATGCTAGACAATTAGGTTTAATTGCTCTTTGATGGTTGGAGGTTGATAAGCTGAACTCTCGTATATTTGCCATGTAAAGTTTGCCTGTAATATTCTCATATCCATGTTGAGTTGACCACCGGGAGACTTATTTAATTCATCTATTTTCTGACGTTTGACCTTATTTTAGTCATGTGTCCCTATGTTATTTGTACTGAAACCAAGATACTGTATTCATTCCATATTTTACCTCTAAATGGTAAGATACATTTAATTTAGTTCCTTTTTGGTTTGACAAACCAATTTCAGAATGTTTGTAGTTCTCCATTTAGTGGCTGTTTGTTGTCCAGCGTCCACTAATAGTCTAATACTACTACTATTGTTGTTTATTTTTCTGTTGTGGTTGTTTTGGTTCTTTCTCTTGTTTTTATTGCTCTAAGTTTATTGTTGTTCTCGTTGTTGTTGTTATTCAATTTTTTCTGGCTTGCTCCTTTTCTCCTGTTATTCACTCAATTTGGATGACAGTGGCCTTCTATCTTGGCAGGTTTTACGACAGTTGACCAATTCTAATATGTGTATTTTGAGCATCAGATTATACGGGACACGTCCAATTGCAAGACCTAGAATAGCCTGCAATATGAACGTAGCAGCTGGACAATCTGATGAACCTCACAAATTTAACTTGGAGACCGGACAAGGAAATTGCGGGACAGAACTCCTACACGTGAAGAGTTTCCCTTGGAATAGAGCACTGACATTGTTTTGACAATTACCAAATACCAGTGCTTGTATTTGCCTCAATCATTTGATTGCCATTGGCCTTTTCTTCACTCTGCTAAAGTTGCCGGGACCGTATTATCCATATTGGGATCGAGTTTTTATTCCACACTTTGCAAATGGGGCATTGTTTAGAACTCTGCGATTTGCTTTCCTCTGGTACAGAAGGCCTAGGAAGTCATTAGAAAAGGCCCTGCCTGATTCAATAGTTGCTGATCCTGAACAAAAGGAGCTATAACTTTTTGGCGACGAAGTATTTGAACTGGTAATAATATCTGTTTTCCTAAAAGTAGTTTCATTTGCATGTTAAAACTTGTTGCTACTTGCGCCCTAAAGAAAAATGATACATGTACCTTTCCTTTGGTTATAAAAAAAGAAAAATAATACAGCCGCCAATGCTTGGCCAAAGGTGTTCTAAATGAGAAAGGCGTTGTAGTTGTTTGTGACATGCACTTTTGTCTACTGTAAGTGCATATGTGCTCTTTTCTTTTTAAGGGGCAAAGGGAATTGAGAATACAATATGTTTGTAGTAAGCCTGCTTGATAGGTCTTGCACATTTGTAAATTTTGTTTTGACTATTGTCACCTACGTTGCACGGAATCTCCCGAATGAAAGTTACTTAAATATTCTATGATCAACTCTAATGATAATGCCTGTATCAGTTGCATTAAGCTAATGCCCGTATCAGGTAGATGACGGTCTAAGAAGTATTGGGGAGAGGTGATCAGGCAGGACCTGACACGATTGCAGATTTCCGAGGACATGGCCCTTGATAGGAAGGTTTGGAAGTCGAGCATTAGGGTTGTAGGATAGGGTGGTAGTCAAGCTTTTCCTCCTCCATTCCAGGGGTGAAACGAGTTTGAGTAGGTTGGTCCTAGACAGGCTTGTGGTTAATGTAGCGTTCACACTAACCTTACTGTTTTCCATAGCTCTAGAGCTTAGTTGTAGGTTATGGTTATTGCATGTCATCTATTTTATGGTTTTTAGGATGCTGTCATTATTTCTATGGTTATGTTGACGTTACTGATGAATTGTCTTTTCTTGTTTTCTTGTTTTATTTTCATCTTCATGAGCCGAGGGTCTATCGGAAACAGCATCTCTGCCCTATCGGGGTAGGGTAAGGTCTGCGTACACACTACCCTCCGCAGACCCCACTTAGTGGGACTTTACTGAGTCGTTGTTGTTTTGTGACCTTTCCAACTAAATGAATGTCCTTTATATCAAGGTCTAGGCTGTATATTAATGCTTACTCAGAGAAGATGTTTCTCTTGACAACTCTTGAATGCTTTAAGCAACAATTTGAACTTCCAACTTCAAAGTCTATTTGAAATACATTTAGACTTAATGCAAATGATATGATGGCAAAGTCATCCAATAACTTAATTATACCTGTAATCCCTTTGTAATAGTTAGTATGGTTAAGGTTTCTATATTTAACCATTTGAGTATTTGACTTTTAACTTTCGGATGTGGAATTATAAATTGCTAAGTATTGGTAATAGAAGCACCAGTTGTCTTTGATATTTAAGTTGTTAAATGCAGTCATGACAGCAATGCAAGTGATTCTTTGATTTGGGTATCAAAGTGTTTGGCTAGAGGTGGCAAACGGAGAGGTCGGATCAGATCGAAAACGGGTAATGTAAAAACGGATAAATTATTCTACCTGACCTAATTTAATACGGATAAAAATGGGTTAATCTACTTATATTATCCATGGGTTTTTGAATATGATCACTTTTGGGAGAATTCATAGTCTCCCAAACTCGAGGAACCCCAATTTGAGTCTTTTCAAATGTAAAAGCTAAACTCATTAGTTATCCATTTTTCTAATTGGATAATATGGTTCTTATCCAATATTTGACCCGTTTTTAAAAAGTTTATTATCCAACCCATTTTTTAGTGGATAATATATATGGGCGGATTACTGTTGTTTTTATCTATTTTGCCACCACTAGTGTTGGCCATTGGAAGTTTCTTTTGCAGTTCAGAAAATTAGATATTTGCAAGGCACTGTTAACGACAGATGAAATTATTTTGGTTAGGGGCAAATCACTATTTTTGGCAAATTGTGCCACAGCAGTCAATTGGTCTGGCTATTGGATCAACCAAGTTTGAAGATCTTTGATTTTCACTTTAAGAGGGCTTTGGTTTTTAGTTCTAGATAAGAAAGCTTCTTTGCAATCAGAAAATAGGTATAACAGTTAATAGTTTTCATTATAAACACTTTCAGATTTATCTTCAGTGTAATGCTCACAAGAGTGTCTCCCTTGTACTCTCTTCATTGTATTTTGTTCTCTTTGTAATTGGATTCTTATGAGGTTACTAACTATTAACCAGGTCAACTGGGAAGAGCAATCTTATTTCTGATACTAAGTTTCTTACAAACAGTTGAACCCTTTTTGTCAATCTCAGGCTTAAAATACAGGTTGAAAGATAAAAACAAAGATAAACAGATAAGATTGGAAACATCTGAATTATCTCTAGACAAATAGTTGAATTAAATGAGGATACTTTATTTGGTATGAATCAAAAGAACAGTGAGTTGTTACAGAATCTAAGAGGGGCATTCCCCCTGTACATACGAAGCATTCATGATGGTTGCTCCTGTCGTCGCAAAACTCAGGTCAGACTAGAAGAACTCAGTGCCTCGTCGGGTGCATGGTTGCGGAGAAAGCAAACTGAGGGTTACAACAACATGATCAGCTGATGATGAAGAAGAGTCACCATCACCAAAGTGTATATGAAATTGAAGGGACCAACAGTTTCTTTCACCTCGGTGAAAGACGGAACTACATAATCAACAGGACAAGTAAAGAGTAATACCAAGAGAAACAAACGATGGCTGCTTCCATTGAAGCAAAGCAAGAAAGAGCAAATTGATAAACGAAATATGGTTTGCAAAATCGTAAGCCGATGCATGCAATATTTATAGAGGTGCAATATAAATTGTTTCCAGGGAGGATTAGGAGAGTATCGAATTAGTTAGGAAGAAATTAAAAAATAGTCAGATTTATAAGTGGTCATTTAAAAATATCTACAGTTTCAAAAGTAATCGAAATTTAGCACCTTTTCATGTAAAGATAACTCTGAATGAAAACACTGCTCAAAATTTGGAAAAATACTCCAGTATAATATACTGAAATTCCAGAAGTTTATACATAAGTGCACCGATCTCCAGTATATTATGCTGGAACTTTTCGTGTTACAGCAAAATAGTGGCTATTTTTCAATGATTTTGCTAACGCTGGCTATATTTGAATGACCAGTCTGAAAACTGGCTAGCCCGTGCTATTTTTACGAATTAGTCACGTAGTTGTATTTCTTTTTCTTTCTTGAACTTCACGTACAAATCTTTTTTTTTTTATTAAAGGAAAACTTATTCATTTTCCCATTTCTACATTTATATAACATAAAAATTGCACAATATATGTAGGCGGGGCTTAATCTCCCACTATTAGGTGGTTTCTATTAAAAAAAAATGAAACTAAAAAGGGATAAATCTTAATTTACTGTAGACATGTGATTTTTGGCCCTCCCCAAAATTTTACATATTTTAGCATATAAATATTTAGTTTAGGCCTAATATAGTTATTTCAACTAATTTTAACTCTTTTACTTTATTTCGTCACAAAAATGAAAATTGCAAAAAATATTTTATTTTATGTACCTTTCATTAAGCTAAAAAATATGTAAAAATAGTACCTTATTTTTATTTTAATATGATATTTGAAAATACCAAAAAATAGGTTTGTTTTAACGGTTAGTCTTATTTTTATAGTTATTTTTACTTAAGTAAGATTAATTAGTAAATGAAGTCGTATTTTTAGTCGAGTTCACCGAGAAAGAATAAATTTAGGCTCAACAACCCATTTTTAGGCCTAATTTTCGGACCTAGCCCATAATAGCCCAAGCCCAATACCCCTAAAACCCTAGACTTAGACTATAAAAAGACCCCTAGACTCTAAAACCCTAGAGGCCTAAGAGACTCATCGGCCGCAGAACAAAAAATAGGCCCCACACCCCCTATCGATCTTCTTCTTCTTCAGCCATTTTCCATGGTGTTTTCTTAAACAAAGAACGAATAGGCCCTGTTCTTCAGCACAAGAAAATCGAAAAAAGACCCCTCTCCCTCGGCTGAAGCTTAGCTTCTAGGCAGTCCAAAAATACCAGCTAAATCGACTCTAAAGGCAACTGAAAAACAGCCCCAAACCCAGCGACAATCTGCTCGGAAACCACAAAAAACGTTGCCAGTTCACCCCTCGAAATAGCGACGAAATCAGCATTAAACCACCACAAATTTCCACTCGAAACTGCCCCAAAAACGCAACAATAGCAGTCCACAAACTACCATGAATCACCAGCCAAACTAGAATGTCATCGGGAACCATCGCTAAAGTGAGGTTTGGTTCGAGTTCGTTGGTTCGAGGTCCTAGTTGATAGCTCTTTCAAAGATTTCTGTTTCGGGGGCTTCCATAGCGTTGTACGCAACAGAAAAGAAATTAGCAATAAAGTTTTTATTCAGAAGTTGTCGTACTGTTCTTTTGGGCCCGGTGTGAGAAATCTTTTGGTACATCGCTCGCTTGTTATGTTAAATTTAATCCTGAAATGGATTTGATATATTCTGAAATTGATTCAAGAATAAGATGTAAATCTGGTTCATTTTACATGTTAAACCACACGTGGTCAAGTTGAGCTTTTATCAATATTAAATCTTGCACACCAAATTCTAACTTTACACTAGAGTATTTGTCTCAATATTCTTTTGGTCCAGATTTGATTCTATTGAATTAGATACATGTTTAATAGTTATAAAAAATGATTTTTCACATGTGAAGAGCAACTACCACTAATATTTATAGAGCTAATTTAAAAGTGTTCCATGAAAATTAGATCGGCATTGTAGTCTAATGGTTATAACTTGCGTATGTCAAGGATGCAAGGTCGAGCATTGATTGACCAGTTGTTGTTGTTGGACTAGAGTTCACTTAGACTCAATATTAAATTTATTTATTTGTCCATAAATGAATATTGAGCCAGAGTTACTTGTACTCACTAGTAGGCCCAAATCTTCTTGATAATTTATTTGGGCCAGATTTATCTGAATTAAAGTCAGGCCCAAGTTCTTTTAGAATTAATTTAGCTATTTAAATAATAGATAATATATGTTTCGGGTTAGAGTTCATTTGGACTCAACCTTTGTCGGGCCCCAAACATCAAAATCTGGCTCGTTTGGCATTTAATAAATAAAGTTGCCACATCTAATTCAAATAAGTATCTCATGTGGTATTGTACCTTTACACCTAGCTACATGATGTAGAATAGTTTAGAGATATAATCACTTCTTTAGGTGCACTTTAAAATTACGCCTTAATCAAATACTCGTAGAAATACTTTAGGCGCGATTAATTAACTATCGTGACTATGAGTACAGTTTCCGTGGCATAGTCATGGTACATAATCTCCAATTCGGGTGTGCATTTCATGTAACCCGATCATAACAACTTTGAATATTAATAAAATACACATGTCGTGAATCGCGGGTGCTTTTCATGTAGCGTGGTTCGCGGCGTGTTTCAAAACAAATAAGTGTACGACAATCGTAACTTGTTCAAGAAATAGTTTCATAAAACCTAAAAAGGGTTAAAATAATTAAAAGCAGTAATAAAGTTAAAAATGCAAAATAGGTTTAAAACATGTAGTAAATCAGATAATTAGGCCAACTTTAATAGTTTAAGCGACCGTGCTAGAACCACATAACCCGGGAATGCCTAACACCTTCTCCCGGGTTAACATAATTTCTTACTTAGAATTTCTGGTTCGCAGACTTTTAAATAAAGTTGAAAATTCATCGATTTGGGATTTTAAAATAAACCGGTGACTTGGGACACAAAATAAATTATTCCAAGTGGCGACTCTGAAAAATAAATAAAATAATCCCATATCGAATAATGTCACTTTAACTGGAAAAACTCCCTTATATCCGCCTTCGGGTGGTAAAAAAAGAGGTGTGACAGCTCTGGTGACTCTGCCGGGGACCAAAACCCAGAACTTTGGTTCAGAGTTCAAGAATTCGAGCTTAGAATAACTGTTATAGTTGGCTTGTTTTTATCTGATTTTTACATGTTGAGCCTAATGTGCTAATTGCCGCTTTACCGCTTTGATATTGTTTGGACTGTATATAAATTGCTATGAAAATCTCCTCTTTCTAAGTCTTCTAAACATCTGGGAAGTGTGCACTTCGTGTAACTTCTTTTATATTAGAGTAATATCCCAATTTTAGAACGAGGTTCAGACAAGTTGCAAAGTCGGTGAAGCTTCTGTATTCCCGGTACGCTGCCTCACCTTGGCTCAAGCTTTCCGCTCGAGTAAGTCAGGTCTAGAACAATACACCTGTGAGCACCCAATTTTTGCCCTACATGAAAATAACTCCTAAAAATAGACCAAAATAGTTTTTAAGGGATTTTAGAAGTTTTTCTTTATTTAGTTGCATTTCATGCATTTTTGATATTTTAAAATCATAGAAAATCATAAAATTGTCACGTTTTAATTTCATGTCATCTTAGGTTCAAATTGCATGTAAGAATTAATTTTATTAAGCAAAAAATGGTCAGTTTTTACATATTTAGATTTTAGTCTTTAAAATTAGCATTTTTTTAGTTTTAAGTTAATTAGTCGTTTTAATGTTAAAAATAAATAAATAATTTTAATTTCTACAAAAGTAAATTGATTTAGGATTTTAATTAATTTAATTAGGATTTTAAATTAAAGAAAAAAAAAAAGAAAACAAAGAGAAAGGAAAATAGGAAAAGAATTTGACTTAGTCTTGATATATTGGGCCAAAGTCTAACTAGCCCAAATACAATACCCAATTTTACCAGCCCAATCTCCGTATCCGACCCGCCTGACCCAACTCCTCCCCTTTTTAATTAAAAGGCCAAATACATAACCAACCCCTTAAACTTGTCACTATTTTCCATTTAGACACCTCAATTACAACAGTGACCAATTAGACACTCAAACTATATTCCAACCGTGCCTATTGAGCACCTCATATAAACTCTTCCACAAAAGTTAATCGCGTGATTGTCAAGCGCCCAAACATAGCAGACCAACCAATCATTTAATGACATGTGGAAAATAAAGAAAGACAAAACCCTTCTCCGATTTCTTCATCTCTCCTCCTGCTTCGTCTTCGTTGCCCTTCCTTGTTAATATTTTCCTTCCTATGTTAACTAGTTTGGGGAAGTTGTTGATCTTAATCTTGTTAGGGACAGAGATAGGCAATCAAAAGGGGTTCGATTTTCTTGCTTATGAGGATCAGAGAAGCCGAAATCTTGATGTGGGTCTATCTCTATTTCTCTTTCTTTCTTTCTTTCTTTTTTCTTTTGTTACTTTGGCTATCACTTAGCAATTTGATACTGGATTAGAAGGTAACTTGAATGGCGCTCAAAATTGTGGTCGAATAATACAAAGATGAAAAAGAGGAATGAACGCTTTCCAAAAGGGTGAATGCATTTGTAGTGCTTAATGCAAGTTCTCTGATGCTTTAGCACTATAACGTTCTTCTTTCCTTAGATTTCATCTGCTTTCATGCTGTTGTAGTTTGAAATATCACTTCTGAATATGGAGAAATTGTATCAGTTGGTGTATGGAAGAGAACTGATGTGCGTTGCTTGCTGTTCAAATGCAACATCTAAAACAATAACAAATGATTCATGTAATTAATGGTGTTAATTAGAAGGAATAATAAAGCAAAGGGGGTATAAAATGGTGGCTGGAACTAATCGGCGATGGAGCAGAAGGAAGATGTTGGATATATTTTAGTCATCGACCTTTATTTCATTCATTCACGCGATCAAACTTGGGTGAGATTCACACTTTGTGCCAAGTCAGCGTGAGGTGCTCAATAGGCACAGTTGGAATATAGTTGGAGTGTCTAATACGTCACTGCTGTAATTGAGGTGTCTAAATGGAAAATAGTGACAAGTTTAAGGGATGACTATGTATTTGGCCTAATTAAAACCTAGGCTAGACCTATCATCATCGGGAATCCGGAACCAAAATGTGGTTTTTTTGGTCTCAAAATACGCAAATAAGTGTTAAAAAAAAAAGTTATCAAACTATATATAACGCCACAAATAGTGGCGCTATACAGTAACGTTAACTGCACCGTTACTGTATAGCGCCACTATTTGTGGCGCTATACATAGTAAAGATGACACACCTTACATAGCGCCATTAATAGTGGCGCTATACCCCTTATTACCATCACACATAGCGCCATTAATAGTGGCGCTATACCCCTTAATACAAATCCTCCCGTCTTCTTCTTCTTCTTCGTTTCATCTCCTTTATTTCTTACTCCCTTCTGGTCCCCCCCCCCCCCAATTCTGCCCCAATTTAAAAATAAAATAAAATTTGGGTCCCCCCGGCACATAAAAGTTGAATATTGGTGGTCCCACTGTCGAGTAGAGCTTCGTGTTATTGTGGATTCACTCTTCCGGAGTCAAAATTTCGATCTATTTACATTCCGAAAATTCTAAATCGAGGTATTTCGATTTATTTTAAGTTGAAACTTTTATAACAATGCATATTACTTGATTTGTATGTGTTCTATTTCGGTTTGTGTTTATTTTTTCCGAAACTAGCATGTTAAATTTTATCCGGATTTAATTTTAGTGTTGTATAAAAATATGTAAATTAGTCTAAAAAATGTGTTTGTTAATATCCTCATGTATATTTATGTGTTTTTATGCCGTTTAGTTTAGATTATTTTTTAGCGTAGTAAAATGTAGACCTTTTTAGCGTAGTAAAACGTAGACCCTTTTAGCGTAGTAAAATTTAGAGCCTTGTAGCGTAGTATTGTGTAGTAATTGTTTAATTATCTTATATTCTAGCATGAAACCCATAATTATAAAAAAATTATATATATATATATATATATATATATATATATATATAATTCTTACAATTAATTTATTAAAAAATATGAATAAAAATTATAAAAAAAACATAAAATTATTAATGATAGTTTGGTACTACTGGGCCTCAGAAAATCTAGCACGAAACCCATAATTATAAAAATTATATATATATATATATATATAATTTTTACAATTAAGTTATTAAAAAATATGAATAAAAATTATTAAAAAAACATAAAATTATTAATGATAGTTTGGTACCACTGGGCTTCAGAAAATCTAGCACGAAACCCATAATTATAAAAATTATATATATATATATATATATATATATATATATATAATTTTTACAATTAAGTTATTAAAAAATATGAATAAAAATTATTAAAAAAACATAAAATTATTAATGATAGTTTGGTACCACTGGGCCTCAGAAAATCTAGCACGAAACCCATAAGTATATATATAATTTTTACAATTAAGTTGTTAAAAAATATGAATTTAAATTATAAAAAAACACATAATTATTAATGATAGTTATTAAAAATTATGAATTTTCAGTTGACGACATGGATGCACCTATACATCCCGGCTCTCGGACGTCAGAGCTACTACCCCTACAACCCCAGCATAGATCCGAGCATATATGGGGGGAGAGTTGCTTACGCAGACTTTTCGGGGCAGGAGAGTGGATTTATTGTGGGAGTTTTTGACTCCTCCCCGCGTTCTACATCCCCGTGTGGTCCATCACCTGGAGTAGATGGGATTATATAGGATCATTAGCATTGGCCGGATACAACTCGACTATGCTTTGATCACGGTGTTGATTGAGCGGTGGCGACCGGAGACGCACACTTTCCATCTGCCCATCGGCGAAGCCACCATCACACTCCAGGACGTCGAGATTTTATATGGCCTGTCCACTGATGGCTTGCCAGTTTTACTGCCTGGGAATATGAGATATTTTAATCGGGCTTCATATATGGATATGCTGCACAGACTCACGGGCTTCAGGTCCGAGGACCCAGATGTAGCAATTGGGAGCAGTCATATGCAATTGGTCCCCATTAGAGACCACTTGGTGCAGATCCACGATACTATCACCGACAACTCAACGAAGGTGGATGTGGAGCAATATACGAGGCTGTTGTTGCTCCTTCTATTTGGGGGGGGGTCTTGTTCCCGAACACTTCGGGGAACCTAGTGAGCCTTCATTTTCTGCATCATATTGCTGACTTCGATGATACAGTCAGCTACAGCTGGGGTGGTGCTGTCCTATCATTTTTGTACAGGCAGATGTGTCGGGCATCCATGGGCACACAGAGAGACGTTTCTGGCTTTCTGCCACTTCTACAGGTGATAACTTATTCAAATAATATGTCGTTTAGTTATAATTCTACCTAGTTATAGTTAATCTTTACGTCAACTTTGTATGTTAGGTTTGGGTGTGGGAGCGATTTCTGCAGCTTCGGCCACCTCTACCACAGCTACCGGCTAATGTACATATTCCTGATCTCCCTCTAGCTTGTAGGTGGGTATTGCGTCGTAGACTTGCACGAGAGTATCATGGCCATCATAATCTCCCCTTCTGTAGGGATGTGTTGGATTTTCTGGAGGACGCACAGGTGAATATCTAACTAAACTTACCAATTATTGTTTAACTAGGTGTTGCGCATACTAACGGTTTGTGTTATTATTTGATAGTTCATCTGGACGCCGTACAACGAAGAGCTGATAGGTACCCTGCCAGCGTATTGCACGCACGACCGCCATATTTGGAGGGCTTTCGTCCCTCTCACGTGCCTCGATATTGTCGAGCATCATGCCTCAGAGCGAGTATTTCGTCAGTTTGGATTTCCGCAGCCTATACCGACTCGGCCTGCATGGGATCCTTTACATTATGAGAGGGATGATCGGATGAGGGTGGACGACACATTTATTGATTGGCTGACAGCGCAGTTGGGTATTTGGGACAGCCGAGGGGACTTGACCCCAGCTCCGCAACACTTTCCTATCGAAGTTTATATGGCATGGTACCGGACTGTTTCCCGACTTTTTATCGGGAACCCAGTTCATCAGGTAGATGGTCGGTGCGTCTCATACGCCGGGAGACATGAGGCTCTGGTATGTTTTCTGTTATTATCAATTACATTAATAGTAATTTCAAGTCAAATACGTAGTTTATATTAAAAATTTTGTGCAGGCGATTGGATTGCATACCGTATATCGTATGGGGCAGCAGATGCAGAGTTATGTCCACGATCCTGTGATCATGAAGGACTATAGTCGTCGCTTAATGGATGTGGCTGCCCAGACACTGCAGCGAGGCCGATCGGATCAACATTTGGCACACCAGCCATATTATGTTGACCCAGCCACGTACCAGCAAGGTCGTGGTATGCCACGAGGTGGTGGCCGACGAGCTGCTGCTGCTCCACGACGACCTGCTGGTGCTGGACGACGTGGTCGTGGACGGAGAGGAGGTCCCCAACAATGGGGCTTTGAGGCTCCTGCTGATGATGTTGCTGCTGATATGGGAGGTGGCATGCATGAGACCGACATGCCGTCTTACAACCTTGGCATTTATGACACTCCAGAGACGTCGCAGTTGACCCCATCGGGTCAATTCTTGATCACGGTCTCGGATTTTCAAGGAGTGAAGTTGGGTAGATATTTCAACAAAAATATAAGCTACTAAATTAATAAATGCTTTATATATGGCTGTAGCTTTTCACTTACAAGTCGTAATGTGATGACATTCCATGATGGACGTTTTCAGTTAGGTGATGACTACCGGATGGGCCACTTGTAAAATTCATATCCGGCCGGTACCCCCTATTAAATAAATGAGCGTTAAAATTAATTCAATACGCCAAAAATATACATAATTAACACAAATGAAAATTGAAGTTTACCACTCTTCTTGTGAATTATGGAAAGCAGGGTATAAATTATTTTCTCGCTGCTCATTCGCCGACGGTGATAAATTTAAATCAAGAAAAAATCTTTCATCCGGAACATGTCCGGCAAAAACTGATCCAGAATAACCACCCGATGACTGGGGGTTATCTCTACTACGCACAACCTCATTTTTTGGAACGTCTTCGACCTTCACGTACATCTCCAACATTGTGATTACAAGAAATTCCCGGCATTCGTCCGGAGTCCTCAAGAAATCACTCAAAGTGTCATCATCGTCGATGTTAAACTCTGAGTAAAAAGCAACCCCTTGCGGCGTAACGGAATACGGATATCTTCCGGTTACTTTGAGTATCACTGAACGTTTTCTCACACTCATTTTTTTGCATAACAACGATATCAATGTTTCGTACTCCATTGAAAGTGGCAATTTAACATTACACTTAGCAGGTAAACTGTAGCCCACAGAGTTATTCTCCATCACAACCTCACCCCCCCAATATAATGATACTCTTATTCTACGTTCTTCAGACATAATGAAAAAATGCTGGAGAATTTAACAACAATAGAAACCAACAAAAGTTAAAATAAATTTTTGAATGAAGTTGTGGCGATTCTACGATGTTTATATAGGAAATGGCTAGCCGGGGGGGGGGGAGGGTTGTATATAGCGGCACAAAAAGTGGCTTTATACGCTTTTAAATTATTGAACCCAGAAATTATTGGTGGGTTCAGGTAATAAGGGGTATAGCGCCACTATTAATGGCGTTATATAAGGTGTGTCAGCTTTACTATGTATAGCGCCACAACAGTAACGGTGCAGTTAATGTTACTGTATAGCGCCACTATTTGTGACATTATATATAGTTTGATAACTTTTTTTTTAACACTTATTTGCGTATTTTGAATAAAAAAAAAATCACATTTTGGTTCCGGATTCTCATATCAGACCTTACTCTTTTTGGACTATGAGAAATCTGCCGTTTTACACAGACCCCCTCCCTGCTCTTCATCTTCTTCAAGAACCAAAATAGAGAACAGACCCTCATGAAGAAAACGGCCGCATCTTCTTCTCTTCATCTTAACACACGGATCCCCCCATTTTCCAAACCGAGCAGCACCCCTAACTCTTTTCTTCCTCTGCAACAAGCGAACAGAGCCTCACCCCCATCTCCCTTGGCGAGCTTCAGCCATCCCTCCGATTTTATGCCTTCAACGATACACCAAAATAGAAATCAGTAGCAGCCGCATCACCTAGCTGGAGTCACGAATAGGAGTCAAAACTACAAAGGATGCTGTTGCTCGTTCTTTAACCCCTCAATTCCACCTGGCCCTATCTCACCGAATCAGACGATATACACACAGTAACATACATCAGAGAGGGTGAGAGACAGTGTCATTTTTTCGCTTCCATTTTCACTGGTTGGCTTCAATTTCTCCTGGGATTTGGAATAACTTTAAAGCTGTTGGAACGGTTTGATTGTGAGCTCGTTGTTGTTTGTTGGCTGGGGTTTCAATTTTTTCTGATTTGTCAAGTTTCAGCTCTTGAGTGTGCTTCTAGGTATGTTGAAATCCTTCTTGTATTTCTCTTGAATGTGTTAATGAAGAAATGAAAAACCTGTTGTAGGCATTTTTGACTTCATGTGTTCATATTCAATTGATTATAGTAAGACTTCGGTTTAGCTGTTATAGCATGTGATTCAAATGACAAATCTAGTCCATAATGAATCTGATTTTCTTTGGTTGTTTTATGTAATTCATGATATTAAGAGTTGACTAAACTAGAGTATGACATGAAAATCAGCTGAGTTACATGGTTCTGAAAATAAAAGTATGGGTTACAATTTGGATATTGATGCTGAACGGTCACTGTAATCTTCTGATTCATGTTTGGAGCTGCTTGGTATTTAGAATTTATTAGCTCAAATATAAGGTCCTTCTTACTCACAGTGACAGACTAAGATTTTGATACAACAATTGAGATTGTGATTCAAAGTTTGTACATGTAAAGAAAAGAAATATTCTTCAAATTTCTAAGGTAGCAACGTCATGATATCTTTTTGCGTAAACTTTGTTGTAAACGTAGAATAAGCATCCCTGTTTCATTAGGTTAATGTGGATTGATTATTTAGGCCATTATTTAAGTCTTGATCATGTTTTTTTAATTTAATTCATTTTTAGTTCACTGATAATGAAGGCTTGTCCCATTTAATAGCTAAAAAATGCAAATCTGACCTTAAAACTTGTCGAGGTTGCTGTTGCTTGGTGGAATTTTAGTTGTTCATGGTTCCAATATTTATCTATCTCAATAAAAGCTTGTAAGCGATTAATAAATCATTACGATTACGTGTACGGTTCCCATGGCATGGTCGTGATACCTAATTTCAAATTAATTTTAAATATGAACATTCGTAGTTCGCTTTAGTTGAGTACAATCCTTTAAAATAAATTGAGGCGTGCCATACACAAATAAATTCCATAATCTATGGCCCTCACATTAATGCAAAAACTAATACTTTGAACATCCGTAGTTTGTTTTAGGCGCGTTTTATAATAAACCATCGTGACTATGGGTACGGTTTCCGTGGTATAGTCATGATACCTGATTCCCAAATTCGGGTGTGCATTTCATGTGACCCGATCGTAACAACTTTGAATATTAATAAAAAATAAACATGTCGCGAATCGCGGGTGCATTTCATGTAGTGTGGTTTGCGGTGTGTTCCAAAACGGCAAGTGTACGACAATCGTAACTTGTTCAAGAAGTAATTCCATAAATCCTAAAAAGCGGGTTAAATAATTAAAAAGCGGTTATAAAGCTAAAAATACACAATAGGTTTAAAACATATAGTAAATCAGATAATAGGCTAATATTAATATTTTAAGCGACCGTGCTAGAACCACGGAATCCGGGAATGCCTAACAGCTTCTCCCGAGTTAATAACATTTCTTACTTAGAATTTTTGGTTCGCAGGCTTTTAAAATAAAGTTGAAATTTCCTTGATTTGGGATTTTAAAATAAACCGGTGACTTGTGACACAAAATAAATTATTCCAAGTGGCGACTCTGATAAATTAAATTAAATAATCTCATTTCGATTAATGTCACTTTAGTTGGAAAAAATCTCTTATATCCGCCCCTCGGGCTGGTAAAAAGGAGGTGTGACAGCTCTGACGACTCTGTTGGGGATCATAACCCAGAACCTCTGGTTCAGGGTTCAAGAATTCGAGCTTAGAATAACTGTTATACTTGGCTTTATTTATTATCTGATATTTATATGATTGGGCCTAATGTGCTAAATACCGTTTTTTATCGCTTTGATATTTTTTGGACTGTATATAAACTGTTATGAAACCCTTCTTCTCCCTGAGTCTTCTAAATCATCTAGGAAGTGTGCACTTTGTGTTACTTCTTTTCTGTTAGAGTCATATCCCAATTTTTGAACGAGGTTTAGATATGTTGCAAAGCCGGTGAAGCTTCTGTATTCCCGGTACGCTGCCCCCTTTCGGCTCGAGCTGTCCGCTCGGGTAAGTCAGGTCTAGAACAATACACCCAAGTTCTAAACCTAGAATAACATAGCCTCATACTGGATCCCTAGTAAGAACGTTTGTTTGCATCACGTGCATTTGACTTTGGGGACTCAACACAAGGGTTGGGTCCGTCTAGGACAGGTGTACCCAAATTAAAATCACCATCCTAATGTATTTTACGTGCTACTTGCGCATCTGTTTGTTTCGGCTTGCATGTTGGCCGACTTCTAGAATAGGGAAAGAGAATCAAAAAAAGAAAAAAGAAAAAAAAATCAAAAAAATGTGAGAGGTAAGTATTTAGAAAATTCTGAAACTCTGCCGGAATTCTGAAAAAAAAAAAGAAAAGTCATTTCAAAATGAACCCAAAATATTCAAGTGTCATGCTTCCCTGTTCCGTCAAAACTGACCGAACTACGCGGGTCTGATTTTCACCGATGTGAGATACGTAGGCAAACCTCAACGGTTCCGGCCCCAATTTTAAAAAATCCAAAAATATTGTCCTTCACTTCCTCTTTTTTTTTTTTTTGATTTGCACCGGGTGTCCGAGTCTCTTCGAGCCCCGACTATTTCCGGGGGTGCACACGTCCTCGACAAGGAGTTTCCCGCAAGTGCACCACGGTTAATTCAGGTTTTACCCAGTCCGATGGCCCTCAGAAATTGTTTGCACCCAGTGAGTTTCGAACTTGAGACCTTGAAAGGGAGCAAACCCCAAGGCTCAAGTCAATTCCTCTTTAGAAAAGTCTTTCTTTGAGACCCCAATTTTCAAAAATCTAAAAATATTTTCCTTTAGTTCCTTCTTTAGAAATCTTTCCTTTGAAAATTCACAAAAAAATGAAGTTTTATAACTCTAAAAAAAGTAGTTTCTTTCTTTTTGAAGTCTTTCATACGAAAAAATAAAAATCAATCAAAAATCAAAATCCAAAATACAGGTTTCCTTTATTTAGAAGTATTTTTCTCAAAAATTAAAAAAAAGTTTCCTTGTTTAAAAGTATTTCTTTCAAAAAACAAAAAAAATTTTGAAAAAATTGTAGTCCAAAATATTTTTGCTTTTGTTTAGAAGTGCTTTTGTAAATAAATAAAAACTCAGAAATCCAAAACATTTTCTTAAAAGTCTCTCTTTCGAAAATTAAGAAGCAACATCCAAAATCAAAAAATATTTTCTTTCTTCTTAAAAAAAAAAGAGAAAACAAATAAAAATTCAAACAAAAATATTTTCTTTTACTTATAAAAATTCCGAAAGTTCAAATCAAAAGCAATTGAATTTTTAGAAGTCTTTCTTTCAAAAACAAAATAAAAATCAGAATAAAAAAATCAAAAAAATATTTCCTTTCTTCTTTTAAAGCATTTGTTTCAAAAATTCCAACCAAAAAAAGTTTAGTTTATTTACTCCATTCTCGATCTTTCCGAACTACACAAGATCTGATTCATGCGGCGTTATGATACGCAGACAATCTCCATCACATTCGATCATAGCCATAAAATTAATTGAAAAAAAAAGCAAAAGAAAAATTGAGTGAAAAAAATAAAAAAGTGACAAAAACAAAAAAAAGAAAAGAGAGTGCCAAAAAACTCGATGAAAAATCAAGAGTGATTAAAGAGAGTCAAAAATGAAGAAAAGAGGTACAAAGTAAAAAGGGTTAGTTAAGGCCGGGAAGAAACATGCAACCGTTCAAACACACGGTAGAAGCGTTTAACTGTTAGGTGCATTGCATCCCAACGTGCGATTTTCTATATGTTAAATGTTTCAAAACTAACAAGATTGTTGGATGTGCAAACTAGCCAGGTTTTGGTGGTTGGTTTTGTTGGCAGTCTAGCCTCCCCTCCTTCACAAGATCTAAAGGCACAGATAGCCTCCGCAAGCAATCTACCAATCATCGGTCCTGAGGATAGCCCGTCATCGACTATTCTGCAGCTAGAATCAGCAGCTGCTGAAGAGAATAAGATGTTGCGTCTCCGTATATTGGAAATGTGTGACGCCTGGTCTAATGGTAGGGAACCGCAAGTGCAATCCCTGGGTTCCCTGAGTTGGTCCCCAGGTCAGGTGAGGTTACCAACGCCCCTTTGCCCAACCCGTTCATCCCATGCGGGCACCTCTAATGCCGTTCAATGATCCTGGCATGCTTTCGGTTGTTTGCCCCCAGACGCCAGTTTCCCCGGCACCTCCAATATTGTTCTCTACAGCACCAGTCCGCACCAGAACATAACCAACTTTACCACGGCCATATGTTGAGCCTCCAATGTTCACCTTTCAAGGTTCACAGCTTCAATCAGAAATAACGTATCTGACCCCGTACTCTTTCACTCAACCTCTGCAATATGATCTCTCGATGTAATAAGAAAAGGTTGTTAAAAATCCCGAGCAAGAGGAAATGGCTTGGAAGATGAAGAGCCTGGAACAAAACTTGAAAAACATGCAAGGTCTGAGTGGCCAAAAGAGTGTCTCATACTCTGACCTCTGTATGTTTCCCCATGTCTACTTGCTAGCTGGCTTCAAGATGCCAAAATTTGAAAAGTACGACGGGCATGGAGACTCGGTCGCTCAACTGAAACGATAATGTAACCAGTTGAGAGGCGCTGGTGGAAAAGAGGAGCTGCTAATGGCCTATTTTGGGGAAAACCTCACCGGAATCGCTTCTAAGTGGTAGACAGATCAAGAAATTACTCATTGGCATGTGTGAGACGATATGGCTCGGGATTTTGTCTGCCAGTTCCAATATAATGTGGACATCACTCCCGATAGAAACTCCTTGTCCAATTTGAAAAAGAAAACCGCAGAAAGCTTTCGCGAATATGCTGTCAAATGGCGTGAGCAAGCTGCCAGGGTAAAGCCTCCAATGGACTAAACTGAAATGGTCACGGTCTTTCTGCAGCCCCAAGAGGCTTACTACTTCCAGAACATGATGTCTGCTATGGGAAAGCCGTTTGCTGAGACTATCAAAATTGGGGAAATAGTTGAAAACAGTCTAAAAACGGGCCGAATCTTGAGTCATGCTGCTTTAAAGCCACATCACCAGATGTTCAAAATGGTTTGGAGGGTTTGATGAACAGAAATGGAAGTGAGGAGGGAGCCATGATGGTTTCAAACTCGAGGGGGGCCCGCAGGTCTTTCGGCAAGTCATATGTGCCTCCTATGGTCCCACCACACTATTATCCCCTTCAAGATGATTCTTATGCCGTGGCACCACCTCCCTATGCGGTGATGAGCGCGCAATCTTACACGCAGCCACAACATTATACACAAAATCGAGCTCCACCTCCCAGAAATGCCCATCCTCACCAAGCTTTATATAATCCTCAACCAAATGATCCCCAATACAATCCTTGCCCAAGAGAGCCTTTCAAAAAGAACCAGTTCACCCCTATTGGTGAATCGTATTCAAGCTTGTTCCAAAAGCTAATCAGGCTAGATCTATTGCAGCTAGTGGCCCTGAACCGGTCGAACCCCGAGTCCCCCTCGCACTGAGCTGACGCTAGATGTGAATACCACTCTAGAGCAGTGGGACACAGTATAGAGGGTTGTTGGACCCTCAAAAGGGCAGTTGAAGATTTGATTGAAGGTGAAAGAATTATTTTTCAGGATGAAGAAGCTCTTGATGTGATGAACAATCTGTTGCCTGCACACAACACCAGGCCAATAGTCGGAATGATTTGTGAAGATAAAGAATTTGATTCGCCACTGAAGGCCATTGCAGCCATTGCCGAGACAGAAGAAAAGCCAAAAAAATGGTCGCCAAGCATGAAAGTTCCCCATCAGACAGTAGTCTCGGTAGCCAGTCTTGCTATCCTTTTTGCGTCCGGATTATCTTAGGGTGTGATCCGGATGTTTTACTTTATTGTTTTACTTTCCGATGTAAACCCTTCTATCTTCAAAAATTGAAAAAAAATCAAAAATTAAAAATCAAATGAAATTAATATTTCATTGTCCAGGAATGTCACGACCCAAAAATCCCTCCAAAGAAGTCGTGATGGCACCTAGTTTCTGAACTAGGTAAGCCTAACATTTACTATAATAATATGAGTATTTACTAACTTTAAATTAAATTACTCTGAACAAAATACAATTCCCAAAATCGGTAGTACAAGTCATAAGCTTTTTCTAAGAGTTATACACAATAAGTACATCACTGTTCCGAACAAAAGGAACATATGGAAATAAGTACAATTGAAGGTGACTCCGAGGACCGCGAAGGCTGCAGCAGGTTTATCTCGAGTCTCCACAGCAACGAACAACTACTATTGATCAAATACCTAGATATGTACACAAAAATGTACAGAAGTGTAGTATCAGCACAACCGACCCCATGTGCTCGAAGTAGTGATGAGGGTAGGACCAGACTACCGAATAAACCTGTGCCATATAGCGTACAAAAATAATAGGAAGCATATAACAACGATTACAACAATGATCAACCAGTGAGATAAATAGCAGGCAACAAGGACACCATAAATGTTTCTCAACAAATAGTAAATACAAGTGCAATCAATTAATCAAGTCCTTCAAATATAAATCTTTCGCCTATAAATCCTTCAAGTAATAATATCTAAGATAATATGCTTTTCAATAAATATATTTTGAATATATTTCCTTCAAATAGATATCTTTCAGATAAGCATCGAATATAATTCTTTCGAGTAAAGGTCACCTTGTGACACCTCATTTCATAATCATAAATAATATAGGTCTCAGTCCACTTTCAAAATTTCACAGCACCTCGTGCCCATATTTATGTCACAACCGCACGGACAGATCACGTACCATTAAATAAAACCATAATATTTTCCCCGGCACCTTGTGCCCACATATTTCTGTCTCACATTGCACCACAATATTCTCATGTTACTCAGCTCATAGGTTCCATAACTCAATACAATTAAGAATGTTCAAGGAGCCTCATTAACTTAACATAAAGTAGAGTACAACTTCCAACCCATTTAGGAAATCAACAAGAAAAGATGAAGTTATTTTTAGAAATCATTTGATAAAGAGAATACCATTTTCAATTGAAGTACAATATCGAAGGAATCATCACCTTTAATACGAAAATTAATAAATCAAACCATAGTAGAAATTCCTTTTTTTAAGTAAAGTACAACCTCAAACGGTTTAAGGAAACTTTAGTCGAGAAATCAATTGAGCTAAGAATGTAACAATTCTTGAAATTTGAAGTATTGAACATATTGAAATAATAAGGCGAAGTATTGTAAACACTATGGATTCCAACACAAAGGATTACAACAGTAAAATGATCTAAACAGTTAATACACTTGATTTGTTAATAACAAGTAAACACAACAAACAGAAAGTACACGTCATCACCCTTCGTGCTTTAACACTCTCTCACCAAGATAATACACGACATCACCCTTCGTGCACGATCCCATAATATCATATATAAGTGGACGACGTGCCACACGATCCCATAATATCATATATAAGTGGACGGCATGCCACACGATCCCATAATATCATATATAAGTGGACGGCGTGCCACACGATCCCATGATATCATATATTAGTGGACGACATGCCACACGATCCCATAATATCATATATAAGTGGACGGCGTGCCACACGATCCCATAATATCATATATAAGTGGACGGCATGCCACACAATCCCATAATATCATATATAAGTGGACGGCGTGCCACACGATCCCATAATATCATATATAAGTCTGACTTCATATAGTAGGCCCTTTCAGGGGAGGATAACAACTCAATACCTTTAACCCGACATGGGTACAACTAACAACCCAAAATATCCCGACAAGGGAGAGTATATATATCAGTCTACACATCCCGGCAAGGGAGTACTCACAACACATTATCTTTTTAAATCACTTCTTCCTCAACTAAGACATTCATGTTCGAGCTAACGCTCCAAAAGTAACCAATCACAATTCCACCTCAATCGTTCACATTATATGAAACTCATCAAGTAAACAAGGAGATTGTGTCACATTATTCGAATTAAAAGCAATTAAGATCCACGGTCATGCTAGACTCCGGTGCATAGATAACCGTCACCATGCCTATACACCGTACTCCACGTTAGCAAGTAGCAAATAACATCCTAATCCTATTCCCTCAAGCCGAAGTTAGAACAAACACTTACCTCGAACTTCCACGGCCAACTCAAGCCTTTGCCTCGCGAATTCGTGTCCGAAATTCTCAAATCTAGTCATAAACAATTCGATTCAGTCTATAAAAATTATAAGAATTAATTATATATGAATTTCTACATTTTCCATTAAAATCCGAAATTTAACTCAAAATTGCCAGTGGGTCCCACGTCTCAGAATCCAACGAAAGTAGCAAAATATGAACACCCATTCAACCACGAGTCCAACCATACCAAAATTATCCAATTCCGATATCATTTGGTCTTTCAAATCATCATTTTACATTTTTGAAAGGTTCCACAATTTTCTTCCCAAATTCCATCTCAAATCACGAATTAAATGATGAATTCAGTGATAGATTCATGTACTCTAACCAAATCTGAGTTAGAATCACTTACCCCGACCAATTTCTTGGAAAACCTTCGAAAAATCGCCAAAATCCGAGCTCTCTAGGTCAAAATATCAAATAAAACCCAAAACCTCGTATTTATAGAGTACCCCTCGGATTCCAACACCGCTGACCGCGGTCCGCGCAAAACTAGCGAGGTCCGCGCAAAAACGACTGCGGCCGCGCAGGTCTTGCTCTGCAGGGACAGACTTTAGTATTTTTGGCCATAACTTTTGCTACATATGTCCAAATGGCGATGTCTTTACCTTTCTGGAAACTAGACACAAAGGGCTACAACTTCCGAAGTAGGACCAGTAACCTGCAGTCTTCATTGACCGAGGCCGCGCCCACTTTGACGCGGTCAGCGCTAGGCCAGCACGCCCAACGCGAAAAGGAGCGCGGTCCGCGCCACAACTGCTGCCCCTTCCATTTTCTAAGTTCCGGGGTGTCCGTACTCGCTCAAAACTCACCCGAACAACACCCGAGGCCCCCGGGACCTCAACCAAAAGCACCAACGCATCCTAAAACATTTTTCAACCTCGTTCCAATCATCAAAACACTTCAACAACACCAAAAACCATCAAATTACCTTAAATTCGAGCCTAAGTTCTTCTAAAACTTCCAAAACACACATTCGATAAAAAACCCAACCAAATCACGTCCGAATGACCTGAAATTTTGCACACATATCCCAAATCACTTAACGGAGCTACAACAACTCTCGAAATTCCATTCCGACCCTCGGATCAAAATCTCACCTATCAACCAGAATTCGCCAAAATACTAACTTCGCCAATTCAAGCCTAATTCTACACCGTACTTCCAAAACCACTTCCGATCACTCTCCTAAGTCACAAATCACCTCCCGAAGCTAACCAAACCATTGGAACTCACATCCGAACCCTCTAACACATAAGTCAAAATCCGATTGACTTTTCCAACTTAAGCCTCAAAATATTCTTTATATTTAACTCCGAATCTTCCGAAAACCAAACTCGACCTCACATGCGAGTCATAATACATATTACGAAGCTGATCGAGATCTTAAGTCGTTGAACGAGGCGTTAATTCTTAAAACGACAAGTCGGGTCGTTACATTCTCCCCCTCTTAAAACATACGTTCGTCCTCGAATGTGCCAAGAATTATTCTGAGGACATTAAATTGATGTTTCTACTTTTACACATATGCTCGTGGTTGATACCACATTACCACATTCAAATAAGTTTGACAATACCATTTCAATTGAGGCTATTTCTCTTACCCGTATTTGTAAACTTTATGAGCAAATTTCTTACACTCCGAACATTTTCAAAAAGGTCCGATTTTCACATCATCACACGATCTTAGTCTCACCTGGCTATAGCAACTCGTGCCTACGCACACATCAACCTTTTAATAGCGCTTAACGGTTGTTCCACACTCCCCCACTTAGGGTCATTCACCCTCAAATAAGAAGTAGAGTCCGTTCTTAAACACATAATGTAACTTATCTCTTTCTTCGCATATCTTAATGTCCCAAATGTTTCTAACTCCCAAAATTTTCAGAAATTTCGGCAGAGCCTCCCCTGTAATTGGCCTATCCACCTGTCGGAGTAACACCAAAACAACTCCTAACAACACATCTACAACCCAACAAAGCACCATAATGTATATATCAATAACACTAATCTCAGCATTACAAGCATGACATTATCACAATGATATCTTGACATAAAACGCATCATATGTATGACCTTAACCACATCTCTGATTTCATTAGTTGTTCACAATCAATTACAAAATCGTCAATTAACCTCATGTTAACCAAAATCTCATTTCAATTCCCTTTTTTTCCACAACACTGACAACCAATCGCGAGGCATGAAAACCTCATCATTATTTACCCAAATCAACGAATCACATTTAACGCCACCTGGGCACTCACCTCGTAGGTCAAAACTCAATAGTTACAACACAAATATGGCTAAATATGCACAGAATCACATAAGAAAAATTTATCAAAAAAACCTAACAGGCATGACTACCTGTTAATACTATAGTACAAATTTAAATTTCACAAAGGGAGAATTTAAACACATAAATTTTTCACCACAAGGACCTCGTCCTTATATAACTTCCACCGTGGCTTGTAGCCCGTTTTAAATATTTCACATCATATAAAAAAAAATTGTGAGGATCTCGTCCTCAACTCTGCATCACAAGTAATTGCACATTGTGCCAACTGAATTCTTTCCATTTCTTTTCTTTCTTCGCATAAATTCCGATAAACATCACAACATAGAATGAACCCCCATACCAATAGGGCGTACAATTCATAAAAATTGAAATCAATTATTCTGAAATCACATCAAATCCACTGTAGTGAGTAATAGAAAGTAATTTTTTTTTGGACTTATAGCCCTTAATAGTGTACAAAATAAAATGATATACACGGGCCAACATCATCAAATCTCCCAACAGGGATAAACTTAAAAGTGGGTCACAAAATTACGAAGCTCACCCATAAGCGGAGCATAATAGGAGGACTCGCCTCAATTTTTAGAACCAAATCAAATTAAGGAAAAATATCCTTTTTATAACAATCGGAATCGTACCTGTAACGACACCATCTGGTGTAGTGGCCTCATCCACATCATAGCAATTATATCAATGGGTCGGGCCTCCACCTCTTAGGTGCCATCTACCCGCTCGTCCTCTATCTCTAACTTGTAGTGTATGTAGATTAGTAACTATAATGGAGTGCTTGGATTGACTGTTCTGATAAAGTAGGTTTCTCCCAAGTCTGGGACAATTTCTCATGATGTTCCTAGTATCACCACATTCATAACAACTCATCTACAGTTCGGCTGCTCATTCTGAGTCTTTGCCGGATAACTAGAATAACCATTGAAGGAATCATATGCCAGTGGTGCATTAAAAGATGACTGTCCCATGAGAGTGCCCTGATTAATTGGAGCACTACGAGTACTCTGAAATTGTTTCCATGTCGCTGCTAATACCGAAATGTAGAATTATTATGGACACAGGAATATCGAAAGTCCCAGCATCTTCCTATACAAATCTTAGCTCTTACCCATATACAAGTTTAAGAGAACCTTTGAATACCACATAAATACATCTCAGGCCAAAACTGATATGACACATGACCCCACAATTTGATCGTTGATAGTGGACTCCCTTCACTTAGCACGAAGCCATATGAAACATTCCGATGATTCACAATACTAACCTTTATCGCTCGTACGACACCGGTTATAAGACACCTCAAGCTATTTATTTGGCGCATGTCATCCTCGTGACAATTAAACTCGCTTCCTCCAATGTCTTGGCTTGCTAATATGTACCCTCCGCCAAATAGAAATCCCATACAAACCACATTATCTCTAATACCACCAACTATCTTCGGATTTACATCCACCTCGTGACCATGACACGATTGTGATGATTAGGCAACTAATTAAGCCCTCTTAAGATATTACTTATCAACCAAATGTCAGAATCTGATGCACCCCCATGCGCACAACTGAAATATCTTTTTGCGCTTCCATATCTTCAATTATGAACGACACGTGGTAACAATGGTTGAGTAGCCCTGGATCTCTTATAACCTTTTACGGTATCACAAACCATTGGCGTAGTGCGCAATTCCATACATGAGTGGATGCAAAAGAACATAAGATATATGCTTCAAGCTGAATAAATGTTGAATAAAGAACATAAGATATAAGGAATGAATGAAGTGGAAATTTTTCCTACTAGTTCTGTAGCCTCTCGAAGATAAGTACAGACGTCTCCGTACCGATCCACAAGACTCTACTAAACTCGCTTATGACTTGTAGCACCTATGAACCTAGAGCTCTAATACCAACTTGTCACGACCCAAAAATCCCTCCAAAGAAGTCGTGATGGTACCTAGTTTCTGAACCAGGTAAGCCTAACATTTACTGTAATAATATGGGTATTTACTAACTTTAAATTAAATTACTCTGAACAAAATACAATTCCCAAAATCGGTAGTACAAGTAATAAGCTTTTTCTAAGAGTTATACACAATAAGTACATCACTGTTCCGAACAAAAGGAACATATGGAAATAAGTACAATTGAAGGTGACTCCGAGGACCGCGAAGGCTGCAACAGGTTTATCTCGAGTCTCCACAGCAACGAACAACTACTATTGATCAAATACCTGGATCTGTACACAAAAATGTACAGAAGTGTAGTATCAGCACAACCGACTCCATGTGCTAGTAAGTGCCTAGCCTAACCTCGGCGAAGTAGTGACGAGGCTAGGACCAGACTACCGAATAAACCTGTGCCATATAGCGTACAAAAATAATAGGAAGCAGATAACAACGATGGCAACAATGATCAACCAGTGAGATAAATAGCAGGCAACAAGGACACCATAAATGTTTCTCAACAAATAATAAATACAAGTGCAATCAATTAATCAAGTCCTTCAAATATAAATCTTTCGCTTATAAATCCTTCAAGTAATAATCTCTAAGATAATATGCTTTTCAATAAATATATTTTGAATATATTTCCTTCAAATAGATATCTTTCAGATAAGCATCTTTCGAATATAATTCTTTCGAGTAAAGGTCACCTTGTGACACCTCATTTCATAATCATAAATAATATAGGTCTCAGCCCACTTTCATATTTTCACGGCACCTCGTGCCCATATTTATGTCACAACCGCACGGACAGATCACGTACCATTAAATAAAATCATAATATTTTCCCCGGCACCTTGTGCCCACATATTTCTGTCTCACATTGCACCACAATATTCTCATGTTACTCAGCTCATAGGTTCCATAACCCAATACAATTAAGAATGTTCAAGGAGCATCATTCACTTAACATAAAGTAGAGTACAACTTCCAACCAATTTAGGAAATCAACAAGAAAAGATGAAGTTATTTTTAGAAATCATTTGATAAAGAGAATACCATTTTCAATTGAAGTACAATATCGAAGGAATCATTACCTTTAATACGAAAATTAATAAATCAAACCATAGTAGAAATTCCTTTTTTTTAAAGTAAAGTACAACCTCAAACGGTTTAAGGAAACTTTAGTCGAGAAATCAATTGAGCTAAGAATGTAAGAATTCTTGAAATTTGAAGTATTGAACATATTGAAATAATAAGGCGAAGTATTATAAACACTATGGATTCCAACACAAAGGATTACAACAGTAAAGTGATCTAAACAGTTAATACACTTGATTTGTTAATAACAAGTAAACACAATAAACAGAAAGTACACGTCATCACCCTTCGGGCTTTAACACTCTCTCACCAAGATAATACACGGCATCACCCTTCGTGCACGATCCCATAATATCATATATAAGTGGACGGCGTGCCACACGATCCCATGATATCATATATAAGTGGACGGCGTGCCACACGATCCCATAATATCATATATAAGTGGACGACGTGCCACACGATCCCATAATATCAT